>NW_027474133.1:0-79203 GCF_050947335.1 Megachile rotundata | reverse complement strand
ACAATTACTAGACTTATTACTCTTATTATTATCAATCCAACTCATATTATTAACCATATTATGCAGATATGATCGATAGAACGACAATTACTATACATATTACTCTTCTTATTATCAATCTAACTCATATTATTAGCCATATTATGCCTCTATGATCGATAGATCGACAACGACTATACTTATTACTCTTATTATTATCAATCTAACTTATTTTATTGGCCATATTATGCTTATATGATCGGTAGAACGACAATTACTATACTTATTACTATTATTATTATCAATCCAACTCATATTATTAAACATATTATGCAGATATGATCGATAGAACGACAATTACAGTACGTAATACTTTTATTATTATCAATCCAACTCATATTATTAACCATACTATGCTTCTATGATCGATAGAACGACAATGACTATACTTATTACTATTATTATCAATCCAACTTATTTTATTGGCCATATTATGCTTATATGATAGGTAGAACGACAATTACGATACTTATCACTATTATTATTATCAATCTAACTCATATTATTAGCCATATTATACTTATATGATAGATGGACCTAAAATTACTATGCTTATTACTCTTATTATTATCAATCTAACTTATATTATCAGCCATATTATGCTTCCATGGTCGGTAGAACGACAACTACTATACTTATTACTCTTATTATTATCAATCTAACTCATATTATTAGCCATATTATGCTTATACGATCGATAGAACGACAATCACTATACCTATTACTCTTATTACTATCGATCTAACTCATATTATTAGCCATATTATGCATCTATGATCGATAGAACGACAATTACTATACTTATTGCTCTAATTATTATCAATCTAACTAATTTTAATGGCCATATTATGCTTATATGATCGGTTAGAACGACAATTACTATACTTATTGCTGTTATTATTATCAACCTACGTTATATTATTAGCTATATTATGCGTCCATGGTCGATAGAACGACAATTACTAGACTTATTACTCTTATTATTATCAATCCAACTCATATTATTAACCATATTATGCAGATATGATCGATAGAACGACAATTACAATACGTATTACTTTTATTATTATCAATCCAACTCATATTATTAACCATACTATGCTTCTATGATCGATAGAACGACAATGACTATACTTATTACTATTATTATCAATCCAACTTATTTTATTGGCCATATTATGCTTATATGATAGGTAGAACGACAATTACTACACTTATTACTACTATTATTATCAACCTAAGTTATATTATTAGCTATATTATGCTTCCATGGTCGATAGAACGACAATTACTATACTTATTACTCTTATTATTATCAATCTAACTCATATTGTTGGCCATATTATGCTTATATGATCGGTAGAACGACAATTACTATACTAATTACTCTTATTTTTCTCAATCCAACTCATGTTATTAGCCATATTATGCTTCTATGATCGATAGAACGACAATGACTATACTTATTACTCTTATTATTATCAATCTAACTTATATTGTTGGCCATATTATGCTTATATGATCGGTAGAACGACAATCACTATACCTATTACTCTTATTACTGTCGATCTATCTCATATTATTAGCCATATTATGCATCTATGATCGATAGAACGACAATTACTATACTTATTACTCTTATTATTATCAATCTAACTTATTTTATTGGCCATATTATGCTTATATGATCGGTAGAAACGACAATTACTATACTTATTACTATTATTATTATCAACCTACGTTATATTATTAGCTATATTATGCGTCCACGGTCGATAGAACGACAATTACTAGACTTATTACAATTATTATTATCAATCCAACTCATATTATTAACCATCTTATGCAGATATGATCGATAGAACGACAATTACTATGCATATTACTCTTATTATTATGAATCCAACTCATATTATTAACCATATTATGCTTCTATGATCGATAGAACGGCAATTACTATACTTATAACACTCACTATTATTAATCTAACTCATATTATTAACCATATTATGCAGATATGATCGATAGAAAGACAATTACTATACTCATTTCTCTTATTATTATCAATCTAACTCATATTATTAGCCATATTATGCTTATATGATCGATAGACCGACAATTACTATACTTATTACTCTCACTATTATCAATCTAACTCATATTATTAGCCATATTATGCTTATGTGATCGATAAAACGACAATTACTATACTCATTACTCTTATTATTATCAATCTAACTCATATTACTAGCCATATTATGCTTATATGATCGACAGAACGACAATTACTAGACTCACGACTCTTATTATTATCAATCCAACTTATATTGTTGGCCATATTATGCTTATATGATCGGTAGAACGACAATTACTATACTTATCACTATTATTATTATCAATCTAACTCATATTATTAGCCATATTATACTTATATGATAGATGGACCTAAAATTACTATATTTATTACTCTTATTATTATCAATCTAACTTATATTATTAGCTATATTATGCGTCCATGGTCGATAGAACGACAATTACTAGACTTATTACTCTTATTATTATCAATCCAACTCATATTATTAACCATACTATGCTTCTATGATCGACAGAACGACAATCACTATACCTATTACCCTTATTACTTTCGATCTAACTCATATTATTAGCCATATTATGCATCTATGATCGATAGAACGACAATTACTATACTTATTACTCTTATTATTATCAATCTAACTTATTTTATTGGCCATATTATGCTTATATGATCGGTAGAACGACAATTACTATACTTATTACTATTATTATTATCAACCTACGTTATATTATTAGCTATATTATGCGTCCATGGTCGATAGAACGACAATTACTAGACTTATTACTCTTATTATTATCAATCCAACTCATATTATTAACCATATTATGCAGATATGATCGATAGAACGACAATTACTATACATATTACTCTTCTTATTATCAATCTAACTCATATTATTAGCCATATTATGCCTCTATGATCGATAGATCGACAACGACTATACTTATTACTCTTATTATTATCAATCTAACTTATTTTATTGGCCATATTATGCTTATATGATCGGTAGAACGACAATTACTATACTTATTACTATTATTATTATCAATCCAACTCATATTATTAAACATATTATGCAGATATGATCGATAGAACGACAATTACAGTACGTAATACTTTTATTATTATCAATCCAACTCATATTATTAACCATACTATGCTTCTATGATCGATAGAACGACAATGACTATACTTATTACTATTATTATCAATCCAACTTATTTTATTGGCCATATTATGCTTATATGATAGGTAGAACGACAATTACGATACTTATTACTACTATTATTATCAACCTAAGTTATATTATTAGCTATATTATGCTCCCATGGTCGATAGAACGACAATTACTATACTTATTACTCTTATTATTATCAATCCAACTCATATTATTAACCATATTATGCAGATATGATCGATAGAACGACAATTACTATACATATTACTCTTCTTATTATCAATCTAACTCATATTATTAGCCATATTATGCTTCTATGATCGATAGATCGACAATGGCTATACTTATTACTCTTATTATTATCAATCTAACTTATATTATTGGGTATATTATGCTTATATAATCGGTAGAACGACAATTACTATACTAATTACTCTTGTTATTATCAATCCAACTCATATTATTAGCCATATTATCCTTCTATGATCGATAGAACGACAATGACTATACTTATTACTCTTATTGTTATCAATCCAACTTATATTGTTGGCCATATTATGCTTATATGATCGGTAGAACGACAATTACTATACTTATCACTATTATTATTATCAATCTAACTCATATTATTAGCCATATTATACTTATATGATAGATGGACCTAAAATTACTATGCTTATTACTCTTATTATTATCAATCTAACTTATATTATCAGCCATATTATGCTTCCATGGTCGGTAGAACGACAACTACTATACTTATTACTCTTATTATTATCAATCTAACTTATATTATTGGGCATATTATGCTTATATAATCGGTAGGACGACAATTACTATACTTATTACTCTTATTATTATCAATCTAACTCATATTATTAGCCATATTATGCTTATACGATCGATAGAACGACAATCACTATACCTATTACTCTTATTACTATCGATCTAACTCATATTATTAGCCATATTATGCATCTATGATCGATAGAACGACAATTACTATACTTATTGCTCTAATTATTATCAATCTAACTAATTTTATTGGCCATATTATGCTTATATGATCGGTAGAACGACAATTACTATACTTATTGCTGTTATTATTATCAACCTACGTTATATTATTAGCTATATTATGCGTCCATGGTCGATAGAACGACAATTACTAGACTTATTACTCTTATTATTATCAATCCAACTCATATTATTAACCATATTATGCAGATATGATCGATAGAACGACAATTACAATACGTATTACTTTTATTATTATCAATCCAACTCATATTATTAACCATACTATGCTTCTATGATCGATAGAACGACAATGACTATACTTATTAC
Organism: Megachile rotundata; assembly: GCF_050947335.1. Taxonomy (NCBI): domain Eukaryota; kingdom Metazoa; phylum Arthropoda; class Insecta; order Hymenoptera; family Megachilidae; genus Megachile; species Megachile rotundata. Next base: position 74,542 of record NW_027474133.1, on the reverse strand, counting down.
TATTATTATCAATCCAACTTATTTTATTGGCCATATTATGCTTATATGATAGGTAGAACGACAATTACTACACTTATTACTACTATTATTATCAACCTAAGTTATATTATTAGCTATATTATGCTTCCATGGTCGATAGAACGACAATTACTATACTTATTACTCTTATTATTATCAATCTAACTCATATTGTTGGCCATATTATGCTTATATGATCGGTAGAACGACAATTACTATACTAATTACTCTTATTTTTCTCAATCCAACTCATATTATTAGCCATATTATGCTTCTATGATCGATAGAACGACAATGACTATACTTATTACTCTTATTATTATCAACCTACGTTATACTATTAGCTATATTATGCGTCCATGGTCGATAGAACGACAATTACTAGACTTATTACAATTATTATTATCAATCCAACTCATATTATTAACCATCTTATGCAGATATGATCGATAGAACGACAATTACTATGCATATTACTCTTATTATTATGAATCCAACTCATATTATTAACCATATTATGCTTCTATGATCGATAGAACGGCAATTACTATACTTATAACACTCACTATTATTAATCTAACTCATATTATTAACCATATTATGCAGATATGATCGATAGAAAGACAATTACTATACTCATTTCTCTTATTATTATCAATCTAACTCATATTATTAGCCATATTATGCTTATATGATCGATAGACCGACAATTACTATACTTATTACTCTCACTATTATCAATCTAACTCATATTATTAGCCATATTATGCTTATGTGATCGATAAAACGACAATTACTATACTCATTACTCTTATTATTATCAATCTAACTCATATTACTAGCCATATTATGCTTATATGATCGACAGAACGACAATTACTAGACTCATGACTCTTATTATTATCAATCCAACTTATATTGTTGGCCATATTATGCTTATATGATCGGTAGAACGACAATTACTATACTTATCACTATTATTATTATCAATCTAACTCATATTATTAGCCATATTATACTTATATGATAGATGGACCTAAAATTACTATATTTATTACTCTTATTATTATCAATCTAACTTATATTATTAGCTATATTATGCGTCCATGGTCGATAGAACGACAATTACTAGACTTATTACTCTTATTATTATCAATCCAACTCATATTATTAACCATACTATGCTTCTATGATCGACAGAACGACAATCACTATACCTATTACCCTTATTACTTTCGATCTAACTCATATTATTAGCCATATTATGCATCTATGATCGATAGATCGACAACGACTATACTTATTACTCTTATTATTATCAATCTAACTTATTTTATTGGCCATATTATGCTTATATGATCGGTAGAACGACAATTACTATACTTATTACTATTATTATTATCAATCCAACTCATATTATTAAACATATTATGCAGATATGATCGATAGAACGACAATTACAGTACGTAATACTTTTATTATTATCAATCCAACTCATATTATTAACCATACTATGCTTCTATGATCGATAGAACGACAATGACTATACTTATTACTATTATTATCAATCCAACTTATTTTATTGGCCATATTATGCTTATATGATAGGTAGAACGACAATTACGATACTTATTACTACTATTATTATCAACCTAAGTTATATTATTAGCTATATTATGCTCCCATGGTCGATAGAACGACAATTACTATACTTATTACTCTTATTATTATCAATCCAACTCATATTATTAACCATATTATGCAGATATGATCGATAGAACGACAATTACTATACATATTACTCTTCTTATTATCAATCTAACTCATATTATTAGCCATATTATGCTTCTATGATCGATAGATCGACAATGGCTATACTTATTACTCTTATTATTATCAATCTAACTTATATTATTGGGTATATTATGCTTATATAATCGGTAGAACGACAATTACTATACTAATTACTCTTGTTATTATCAATCCAACTCATATTATTAGCCATATTATCCTTCTATGATCGATAGAACGACAATGACTATACTTATTACTCTTATTGTTATCAATCCAACTTATATTGTTGGCCATATTATGCTTATATGATCGGTAGAACGACAATTACTATACTTATCACTATTATTATTATCAATCTAACTCATATTATTAGCCATATTATACTTATATGATAGATGGACCTAAAATTACTATGCTTATTACTCTTATTATTATCAATCTAACTTATATTATCAGCCATATTATGCTTCCATGGTCGGTAGAACGACAACTACTATACTTATTACTCTTATTATTATCAATCTAACTTATATTATTGGGCATATTATGCTTATATAATCGGTAGGACGACAATTACTATACTTATTACTCTTATTATTATCAATCTAACTCATATTATTAGCCATATTATGCTTATACGATCGATAGAACGACAATCACTATACCTATTACTCTTATTACTATCGATCTAACTCATATTATTAGCCATATTATGCATCTATGATCGATAGAACGACAATTACTATACTTATTGCTCTAATTATTATCAATCTAACTAATTTTATTGGCCATATTATGCTTATATGATCGGTAGAACGACAATTACTATACTTATTGCTGTTATTATTATCAACCTACGTTATATTATTAGCTATATTATGCGTCCATGGTCGATAGAACGACAATTACTAGACTTATTACTCTTATTATTATCAATCCAACTCATATTATTAACCATATTATGCAGATATGATCGATAGAACGACAATTACAATACGTATTACTTTTATTATTATCAATCCAACTCATATTATTAACCATACTATGCTTCTATGATCGATAGAACGACAATGACTATACTTATTACTATTATTATCAATCCAACTTATTTTATTGGCCATATTATGCTTATATGATAGGTAGAACGACAATTACTACACTTATTACTACTATTATTATCAACCTAAGTTATATTATTAGCTATATTATGCTTCCATGGTCGATAGAACGACAATTACTATACTTATTACTCTTATTATTATCAATCTAACTCATATTGTTGGCCATATTATGCTTATATGATCGGTAGAACGACAATTACTATACTAATTACTCTTATTTTTCTCAATCCAACTCATATTATTAGCCATATTATGCTTCTATGATCGATAGAACGACAATGACTATACTTATTACTCTTATTATTATCAACCTACGTTATATTATTAGCTATATTATGCGTCCATGGTCGATAGAACGACAATTACTAGACTTATTACAATTATTATTATCAATCCAACTCATATTATTAACCATCTTATGCAGATATGATCGATAGAACGACAATTACTATGCATATTACTCTTATTATTATGAATCCAACTCATATTATTAACCATATTATGCTTCTATGATCGATAGAACGGCAATTACTATACTTATAACACTCACTATTATTAATCTAACTCATATTATTAACCATATTATGCAGATATGATCGATAGAAAGACAATTACTATACTCATTTCTCTTATTATTATCAATCTAACTCATATTATTAGCCATATTATGCTTATATGATCGATAGACCGACAATTACTATACTTATTACTCTCACTATTATCAATCTAACTCATATTATTAGCCATATTATGCTTATGTGATCGATAAAACGACAATTACTATACTCATTACTCTTATTATTATCAATCTAACTCATATTACTAGCCATATTATGCTTATATGATCGACAGAACGACAATTACTAGACTCATGACTCTTATTATTATCAATCCAACTTATATTGTTGGCCATATTATGCTTATATGATCGGTAGAACGACAATTACTATACTTATCACTATTATTATTATCAATCTAACTCATATTATTAGCCATATTATACTTATATGATAGATGGACCTAAAATTACTATATTTATTACTCTTATTATTATCAATCTAACTTATATTATTAGCTATATTATGCGTCCATGGTCGATAGAACGACAATTACTAGACTTATTACTCTTATTATTATCAATCCAACTCATATTATTAACCATACTATGCTTCTATGATCGACAGAACGACAATCACTATACCTATTACCCTTATTACTTTCGATCTAACTCATATTATTAGCCATATTATGCATCTATGATCGATAGAACGACAATTACTATACTTATTACTCTTATTATTATCAATCTAACTTATTTTATTGGCCATATTATGCTTATATGATCGGTGGAACGACAATTACTATACTTATTACTATTATTATTATCAACCTACGTTATATTATTAGCTATATTATGCGTCCATGGTCGATAGAACGACAATTACTAGTCTTATTACTCTTATTATTATCAATCTAACTTATATTATTGGGCATATTATGCTTATATGATCGGTAGAATCACAATCACTATACCTATTACTCTTATTACTGTCGATCTATCTCATATTATTAGCCATATTATGCATCTATGATCGACAGAACGACAATTACTATACTTATTACTCTTATTATTATCAATCTAACTTATTTTATTGGCCATATTATGCTTATATGATCGGTAGAACGACAATTACTATACTTATTACTATTATTATTATCAACCTACGTTATATTATTAGCTATATTATGCCTCCATGGTCGATAGAACGACAATTACTAGACTTATTACAATTATTATTATCAATCCAACTCATATTATTAACCATCTTATGCAGATATGATCGATAGAACGACAATTACTATGCATATTACTCTTATTATTATGAATCCAACTCATATTATTAACCATATTATGCTTCTATGATCGATAGAACGGCAATTACTATACTTATTACACTCACTATTATTAATCTAACTCATATTATTAACCATATTATGCAGATATGATCGATAGAAAGACAATTACTATACTCATTTCTCTTATTATTATCAATCTAACTCATATTATTAGCCATATTATGCTTATATGATCGATAGAACGACAATTACTATACTTATTACTCTCACTATTATCAATCTAACTCATATTATTAGCCATATTATGCTTATGTGATCGATAAAACGACAATTACTATACTCATTACTCTTATTATTATCAATCTAACTCATATTATTAGCCATATTATGCTTATATGATCGACAGAACGACAATTACTAGACTCATGACTCTTATTATTATCAATCCAACTTGTATTGTTGGCCATATTATGCTTATATGATCGGTAGAACGACAATCACTATACCTATTACTCTTATTACTGTCGATCTATCTCATATTATTAGCCATATTATGCATCTATGATCGATAGAACGACAATTACTATACTTATTACTCTTATTATTATCAATCTAACTTATTTTATTGGCCATATTATGCTTATATGATCGGTAGAACGACAATTACTATACTTATTACTATTATTATTATCAACCTACGTTATATTATTAGCTATATTATGCGTCCATGGTCGATAGAACGACAATTACTAGACTTATTACTCTTATTATTATCAATCCAACTCATATTATTAACCATATTATGCTGATATGATCGGTAGAACGACAATTACTATACTTATTACTATTATTATTATCAATCCAACTCATATTATTAACCATTTTATGCAGATATGATCGATAGAACGACAATTACAGTACGTAATACTTTTATTATTATCAATCCAACTCATATTATTAACCATACTATGCTTCTATGATCGATAGAACGACAATGACTATACTTATTACTCTTATTATTATCACTCTAACTTATATTAGTGGGCATATTATGCTTATATGATCGGTAGAACGACAATTACTATACTTATCACTATTACTATTATCAATCTAACTCATATTATTAGCCATATTATACTTATATGATAGATGGACCTAAAATTACTATTCTTATTACTCTTATTATTATCAATCTAACTTATATTATCAGCCATATTATGCTTCCATGGTCGGTAGAACGACAACTACTATACATATTACTCTTATTATTATCAATCTAACTTATATTATTGGGCATATTATGCTTATATAATCGGTTGAACGACAATTACTATACTAATTACTCTTCTTACTATCAATCTAACTCATATTATTAGCCATATTATGCTTCTATGATCGATAGATCGACAATGACCATACTTATTACTCTTATTATTATCAATCTAACTCATATAGTTGGCCATATTATGCTTATATGATCGGTAGAACGACAATTACTATACCAATTACTCTTATTATTATCAATCCAACTCATATTATTAACCATATTATGCAGATATGATCGATAGAACGACAATTACTATACCTATTGCTCTTATTATTATCAATCTAACTCATATTATTAGCCATATTATGCTTCTATGGTCGATAGAACGACAATGACTATACTTATTACTCTTATTATTTCCAATCTAACTTATATTGTTGGCAATATTATGCTTATATGATCGGTAGAACGACAATTACTATACTTATCACTATTATTATTATCAATCTAACTCATATTATTAGTCATATAATACTTATATGATAGATGGACCTAAAATTACTACACTTATTACTCTTATTATTATCAATCTAACTTATATTATCAGCCATATTATGCTTCCATGGTCGGTAGAACGACAATTACTAGACTCATTACACTTATTATTATCAATCCAACTCATATTATTAACCATATTATGCAGATATGATCGGTAGAACGACAATTACTATACGTATTACTATTATTATTATCAATCCAACTCATATTATTAATCATATTATGCAGATATGATCGATAGAACGACAATTACAGTACGTAATACTTTTATTATTATCAATCCAACTCATATTATTAACCATACTATGCTTCTATGATCGATAGAACGACAATGACTTTACTTATTACTCTTATTGTTATCAATCCAACTTATATTGTTGGCCATATTATGCTTATATGATCGGTAGAACGACAATTACTATACTTATCACTATTATTATTATCAATCTAACTCATATTATTAGCCATATTATACTTATATGATAGATGGACCTAAAATTACTATACTTATTACTCTTATTATTATCAATCTAACTTATATTATCAGCCATATTATGCTTCCATGGTCGGTAGAACGACAACTACTATACTTATTACTCTTATTATTATCAATCTAACTCATATTATTAACCATATTATGCAGATATGATCGATAGAACGACAATTACTATACTTATTACTCTTATTATTATCAATCTAACTTATTTTATTGGCCATATTATGCTTATATGATCGGTAGAACGACAATTACTATACTAATTTCTCTTATTATTATCAATCCAACTCATATTATTAACCATATTATGCAGATATGATCGATAGAACGACAATTACTATACATATTACTCTTCTTATTATCAATCTAACTCATATTATTAGCCATATTATGCCTCTATGATCGATAGATCGACAACGACTATACTTATTACTCTTATTATTATCAATCTAACTTATATTATTGGGCATATTATGCTTATATGATCGGTAGATCGACAATTACTATACTAATTACTCTTATTATTATCAATCCAACTCATATTATTAACCATATTATGCAGATATGATCGATAGAACGACAATCACTATACCTATTACTCTTATTACTATCGATCTAACTCATATTATTAGCCATATTATGTTTCTATGATCGATAGAACGATAATGACTATACTTATTACTCTTATTATTATCAATCTAACTTATATTATTGGGCATATTATGCTTATATGATCGGTAGAACGACAATTACTATACTTATCACTATTATTATTATCAATCTAACTCATATTATTAGTCATATAATACTTATATGATAGATGGACCTAAAATTACTACACTTATTACTCTTATTATTATCAATCTAACTTATATTATCAGCCATATTATGCTTCCATGGTCGGTAGAACGACAATTACTATACTAATTACTCTTATTATTATCAATCCAACTCATATTATTAAACATATTATGCAGATATGATCGATAGAACCACAATTACTATACTTATTACTCTTCTTATTATCAATCTTACTCATATTATTAGCCATATTATGCTTATATGATCGATAGAACGGCAATCACTATACCTATTACTCTTATTACTATCGATCTAACTCATATTATTAGCCAAATTATGCATCTATGATCGATAGAACGACAATTACTATACTTATTACTCTTATTATTATCAATCTAACTTATTTTATTGGCCATATTATGCTTATATGATCGGTAGAACGACAATTACTATACTTATCACTATTATAATTATCAATCTAACTCATATTATTAGCCATATTATACTTATATGATAGATGGACCTAAAATTACTATACTTATTACTCTTATTATTATCAATCTAACTTATATTATCAGCCATATTATGCTTCTATGGTCAGTAGAACGACAACTACTATACTTATTACTCTTATTATTATCAATCTAACTCATATTATTAACCATATTATGCAGATATGATCGATAGAACGACAATTACTATACTTATTACTCTTATTATTATCAATCTAACTTATTTTATTGGCCATATTATGCTTATATGATCGGTAGAACGACAATTACTATACTAATTTCTCTTATTATTATCAATCCAACTCATATTATTAACCATATTATGCAGATATGATCGATAGAACGACAATTACTATACATATTACTCTTCTTATTATCAATCTAACTCATATTATTAGCCATATTATGCCTCTATGATCGATAGATCGACAACGACTATACTTATTACTCTTATTATTATCAATCTAACTTATATTATTGGGCATATTATGCTTATATGATCGGTAGATCGACAATTACTATACTAATTACTCTTATTATTATCAATCCAACTCATATTATTAACCATATTATGCAGATATGATCGATAGAACGACAATCACTATACCTATTACTCTTATTACTATCGATCTAACTCATATTATTAGCCATATTATGTTTCTATGATCGATAGAACGATAATGACTATACTTATTACTCTTATTATTATCAATCTAACTTATATTATTGGGCATATTATGCTTATATGATCGGTAGAACGACAATTACTATACTTATCACTATTATTATTATCAATCTAACTCATATTATTAGTCATATAATACTTATATGATAGATGGACCTAAAATTACTACACTTATTACTCTTATTATTATCAATCTAACTTATATTATCAGCCATATTATGCTTCCATGGTCGGTAGAACGACAATTACTATACTAATTACTCTTATTATTATCAATCCAACTCATATTATTAAACATATTATGCAGATATGATCGATAGAACCACAATTACTATACTTATTACTCTTCTTATTATCAATCTTACTCATATTATTAGCCATATTATGCTTATATGATCGATAGAACGACAACTACTATACTTATTACTCTTATTATTATCAATCTAACTCATATTATTAACCATATTATGCAGATATGATCGATAGAACGACAATTACTATACTTATTACTCTTATTATTATCAATCTAACTTATTTTATTGGCCATATTGTGCTTATATGATCGGTAGAACGACAATTACTATACTAATTTCTCTTATTATTATCAATCCAACTCGTATTATTAACCATATTATGCAGATATGATCGATAGAACGACAATTACTATACATATTACTCTTCTTATTATCAATCTAAGTCATATTATTAGCCATATTATGCCTCTATGATCGATAGATCGACAACGACTATACTTATTACTCTTATTATTATCAATCTAACTTATATTATTGGGCATATTATGCTTATATGATCGGTAGATCGACAATTACTATACTAATTACTCTTATTATTATCAATCCAACTCATATTATTAACCATATTATGCAGATATGATCGATAGAACGACAATCACTATACCTATTACTCTTATTACTATCGATCTAACTCATATTATTAGCCATATTATGCTTCTATGATCGATAGAACGATAATGACTATACTTATTACTCTTATTATTATCAATCTAACTTATATTATTGGGCATATTATGCTTATATGATCGGTAGAACGACAATTACTATACTTATCACTATTATTATTATCAATCTAACTCATATTATTAGTCATATAATACTTATATGATAGATGGACCTAAAATTACTATACTTATTACTCTTATTATTATCAATCTAACTTATATTATCAGCCATATTATGCTTCCATGGTCGGTAGAACGACAACTACTATACTTATTACTCTTATTATTATCAATCTAACTCATATTATTAACCATATTATGCAGATATGATCGATAGAACGACAATTACTATACTTATTACTCTTATTATTATCAATCTAACTTATTTTATTGGCCATATTATGCTTATATGATCGGTAGAACGACAATTACTATACTAATTTCTCTTATTATTATCAATCCAACTCATATTATTAACCATATTATGCAGATATGATCGATAGAACGACAATTACTATACATATTACTCTTCTTATTATCAATCTAACTCATATTATTAGCCATATTATGCCTCTATGATCGATAGATCGACAACGACTATACTTATTACTCTTATTATTATCAATCTAACTTATATTATTGGGCATATTATGCTTATATGATCGGTAGATCGACAATTATTATACTAATTACTCTTATTATTATAAATCCAACTCATATTATTAACCATATTATGCAGATATGATCGATAGAACGACAATCACTATACCTATTACTCTTATTACTATCGATCTAACTCATATTATTAGCCATATTATGCTTCTATGATCGATAGAACGATAATGACTATACTTATTACTCTTATTATTATCAATCTAACTTATATTATTGGGCATATTATGCTTATATGATCGGTAGAACGACAATTACTATACTTATCACTATTATTATTATCAATCTAACTCATATTATTAGTCATATAATACTTATATGATAGATGGACCTAAAATTACTACACTTATTACTCTTATTATTATCAATCTAACTTATATTATCAGCCATATTATGCTTCCATGGTCGGTAGAACGACAATTACTATACTAATTACTCTTATTATTATCAATCCAACTCATATTATTAACCATATTATGCAGATATGATCGATAGAACCACAATTACTATACTTATTACTCTTCTTATTATCAATCTTACTCATATTATTAGCCATATTATGCTTATATGATCGATAGAACGACAATCACTATACCTATTACTCTTATTACTATCGATCTAACTCATATTATTAGCCAAATTATGCATCTATGATCGATAGAACGACAATTACTATACTTATTACTCTTATTATTATCAATCTAACTTATTTTATTGGCCATATTATGCTTATATGATCGGTAGAACGACAATTACTATACTTATTACTATTATTATTATCAATCCAACTCATATTATTAACCATACTATGCTTCTATTATCGATAGAACGACAATGACTATACTTATTACTATTATTATCAATCCAACTTATTTTATTGGCCATATTATGCTTATATGATAGGTAGAACGACAATTACTATACTTATTACTACTATTATTATCAACCTAAGTTATATTATTAGCTATATTATGCTTCCATGGTCGATAGAACGACAATTACTATACTTATTACTCTTATTATTATCAATCCAACTCATATTATTAACCATATTATGCAGATATGAACGATAGAACGACAATTACTATACATATTACTCTTCTGATTATCAATCTAACTCATATTATTAGCCATATTATGCTTCTGTGATCGATAGATCGACAATGGCTATACTTATTACTCTTATTATTATCAATCTAACTTATATTATTGGGCATATTATGCTTATATAATCGGTAGAACGACAATTACTATACTAATTACTCTTGTTATTATCAATCCAACTCATATTATTAGCCACATTATCCTTCTATGATCGATAGAACGACAATTACTATACTTATCACTATTATTATTATCAATCTAACTCATATTATTAGCCATATTATACTTATATGATAGATGGACCTAAAATTACTATACTTATTACTCTTATTATTATCAATCTAACTTATATTATCAGCCATATTATGCTTCCATGGTCGGTAGAACGACAACTACTATACTTATTACTCTTATTATTATCAATCTAACTTATATTATTGGGCATATTATGCTTATATAATCGGTAGGACAACAATTACTATACTTATTACTCTTATTATTATCAATCTAACTCATATTATTAGCCATATTATGCTTATACGATCGATAGAACGACAATCACTATACCTATTACTCTTATTACTATCGATCTAACTCATATTATTAGCCAAATTATGCATCTATGATCGATAGAACGACAATTACTATACTTATTACTCTTATTATTATCAATCTAACTTATTTTATTGGCCATATTATGCTTATATGATCGGTAGAACGACAATTACTATACTTATTACTATTATTATTATCAATCCAACTCATATTATTAACCATACTATGCTTCTATGATCGATAGAACGACAATGACTATACTTATTACTATTATTATCAATCCAACTTATTTTATTGGCCATATTATGCTTATATGATAGGTAGAACGACAATTACTATACTTATTACTACTATTATTATCAACCTAAGTTATATTATTAGCTATATTATGCTTCCATGGTCGATAGAACGACAATTACTATACTTATTACTCTTATTATTATCAATCCAACTCATATTATTAACCATATTATGCAGATATGATCGATAGAACGACAATTACTATACATATTACTCTTCTTATTATCAATCTAACTCATATTATTAGCCATATTATGCTTCTATGATCGATAGAACCACAATGACTATACTTATTACTATTATTATCAATCCAACTTATTTTATTGGCCATATTATGCTTATATGATAGGTAGAACGACAATTACTACACCTATTACTACTATTATTATCAACCTAAGTTATATTATTAGCTATATTATGCTTCCATGGTCGATAGAACGACAATTACTATACTTATTACTCTTATTATTATCAATCTAACTCATATTGTTGGCCATATTATGCTTATATGATCGGTAGAACGACAATTACTATACTAATTACTCTTATTTTTCTCAATCCAACTCATATTATTCGCCATATTATGCTTCTATGATCGATAGAACGACAATGACTATACTTATTACTCTTATTATTATCAATCTAACTTATATTGTTGGCCATATTATGCTTATATGATCGGTAGAACGACAATCACTATACCTATTACTCTTATTACTGTCGATCTATCTCATATTATTAGCCATATTATGCATCTATGATCGATAGAACGACAATTACTATACTTATTACTCTTATTATTATCAATCTAACTTATTTTATTGGCCATATTATGCTTATATGATCGGTAGAACGACAATTACTATACTTATTACTATTATTATTATCAACCTACGTTATATTATTAGCTATATTATGCGTCCATGGTCGATAGAACGACAATTACTAGACTTATTACAATTATTATTATCAATCCAACTCATATTATTAACCATCTTATGCAGATATGATCGATAGAACGACAATTACTATGCATATTACTCTTATTATTATGAATCCAACTCATATTATTAACCATATTATGCTTCTATGATCGATAGAACGGCAATTACTATACTTATTACACTCACTATTATTAATCTAACTCATATTATTAACCATATTATGCAGATATGATCGATAGAAAGACAATTACTATACTCATTTCTCTTATTATTATCAATCTAACTCATATTACTAGCCATATTATGCTTATATGATCGACAGAACGACAATGACTAGACTCATGACTCTTATTATTATCAATCCAACTTATATTGTTGGCCATATTATGCTTATATGATCGGTAGAACGACAATTACTATACTTATCACTATTATTATTATCAATCTAACTCATGTTATTAGCCATATTATGCTTATATGATCGACAGAACGACAATTACTAGACTCATGACTCTTATTATAATCAATCCAACTTATATTGTTGGCCATATTATGCTTATTTGATCGGTAGAACGACAATCACTATACCTATTACTCTTATTACTGTCGATCTATCTCATATTATTAGCCATATTATGCATCTATGATCGATAGAACGACAATTACTATACTTATTACTCTTATTATTATCAATCTAACTTATTTTATTGGCCATATTATGCTTATATGATAGGTAGAACGACAATTACTACACCTATTACTACTATTATTATCAACCTAAGTTATATTATTAGCTATATTATGCTTCCATGGTCGATAGAACGACAATTACTATACTTATTACTCTTATTATTATCAATCTAACTCATATTGTTGGCCATATTATGCTTATATGATCGGTAGAACGACAATTACTATACTAATTACTCTTATTTTTCTCAATCCAACTCATATTATTCGCCATATTATGCTTCTATGATCGATAGAACGACAATGACTATACTTATTACTCTTATTATTATCAATCTAACTTATATTGTTGGCCATATTATGCTTATATGATCGGTAGAACGACAATCACTATACCTATTACTCTTATTACTGTCGATCTATCTCATATTATTAGCCATATTATGCATCTATGATCGATAGAACGACAATTACTATACTTATTACTCTTATTATTATCAATCTAACTTATTTTATTGGCCATATTATGCTTATATGATCGGTAGAACGACAATTACTATACTTATTACTATTATTATTATCAACCTACGTTATATTATTAGCTATATTATGCGACCATGGTCGATAGAACGACAATTACTAGACTTATTACAATTATTATTATCAATCCAACTCATATTATTAACCATCTTATGCAGATATGATCGATAGAACGACAATTACTATGCATATTACTCTTATTATTATGAATCCAACTCATATTATTAACCATACTATGCTTCTATGATCGATAGAACGACAATGACTATACTTATTACTATTATTATCAATCCAACTTATTTTATTGGCCATATTATGCTTATATGATAGGTAGAACGACAATTACTACACTTATTACTACTATTATTATCAACCTAAGTTATATTATTAGCTATATTATGCTTCCATGGTCGATAGAACGACAATTACTATACTTATTACTCTTATTATTATCAATCTAACTCATATTGTTGGCCATATTATGCTTATATGATCGGTAGAACGACAATTACTATACTAATTACTCTTATTTTTCTCAATCCAACTCATATTATTCGCCATATTATGCTTCTATGATCGATAGAACGACAATGACTATACTTATTACTCTTATTATTATCAATCTAACTTATATTGTTGGCCATATTATGCTTATATGATCGGTAGAACGACAATCACTATACCTATTACTCTTATTACTGTCGATCTATCTCATATTATTAGCCATATTATGCATCTATGATCGATAGAACGACAATCACTATACCTATTACTCTTATTACTATCGATCTAACTCATATTATTAGCCATATTCTGCATCTATGATCGATAGAACGACAATTACTATACTTATTACTCTTATTATTATCAATCTAACTTATTTTATTGGCCATATTATGCTTATATGATCGGTAGAACGACAATTACTATACTTATTACTATTATTATTATCAACCTACGTTATATTATTAGCTATATTATGCGTCCATGGTCGATAGAACGACAATTACTAGACTTATTACAATTATTATTATCAATCCAACTCATATTATTAACCATCTTATGCAGATATGATCGATAGAACGACAATTACTATGCATATTACTCTTATTATTATGAATCCAACTCATATTATTAACCATATTATGCTTCTATGATCGATAGAACGGCAATTACTATACTTATTACACTCACTATTATTAATCTAACTCATATTATTAACCATATTATGCAGATATGATCGATAGAAAGACAATTACTATACTCATTTCTCTTATTATTATCAATCTAACTCATATTACTAGCCATATTATGCTTATATGATCGACAGAACGACAATGACTAGACTCATGACTCTTATTATTATCAATCCAACTTATATTGTTGGCCATATTATGCTTATATGATCGGTAGAACGACAATTACTATACTTATCACTATTATTATTATCAATCTAACTCATGTTATTAGCCATATTATGCTTATATGATCGACAGAACGACAATTACTAGACTCATGACTCTTATTATAATCAATCCAACTTATATTGTTGGCCATATTATGCTTATTTGATCGGTAGAACGACAATCACTATACCTATTACTCTTATTACTGTCGATCTATCTCATATTATTAGCCATATTATGCATCTATGATCGATAGAACGACAATTACTATACTTATTACTCTTATTATTATCAATCTAACTTATTTTATTGGCCATATTATGCTTATATGATAGGTAGAACGACAATTACTACACCTATTACTACTATTATTATCAACCTAAGTTATATTATTAGCTATATTATGCTTCCATGGTCGATAGAACGACAATTACTATACTTATTACTCTTATTATTATCAATCTAACTCATATTGTTGGCCATATTATGCTTATATGATCGGTAGAACGACAATTACTATACTAATTACTCTTATTTTTCTCAATCCAACTCATATTATTCGCCATATTATGCTTCTATGATCGATAGAACGACAATGACTATACTTATTACTCTTATTATTATCAATCTAACTTATATTGTTGGCCATATTATGCTTATATGATCGGTAGAACGACAATCACTATACCTATTACTCTTATTACTGTCGATCTATCTCATATTATTAGCCATATTATGCATCTATGATCGATAGAACGACAATTACTATACTTATTACTCTTATTATTATCAATCTAACTTATTTTATTGGCCATATTATGCTTATATGATCGGTAGAACGACAATTACTATACTTATTACTATTATTATTATCAACCTACGTTATATTATTAGCTATATTATGCGACCATGGTCGATAGAACGACAATTACTAGACTTATTACAATTATTATTATCAATCCAACTCATATTATTAACCATCTTATGCAGATATGATCGATAGAACGACAATTACTATGCATATTACTCTTATTATTATGAATCCAACTCATATTATTAACCATATTATGCTTCTATGATCGATAGAACGGCAATTACTATACTTATTACACTCACTATTATTAATCTAACTCATATTATTAACCATATTATGCAGATATGATCGATAGAAAGACAATTACTATACTCATTTCTCTTATTATTATCAATCTAACTCATATTACTAGCCATATTATGCTTATATGATCGACAGAACGACAATGACTAGACTCATGACTCTTATTATTATCAATCCAACTTATATTGTTGGCCATATTATGCTTATATGATCGGTAGAACGACAATTACTATACTTATCACTATTATTATTATCAATCTAACTCATGTTATTAGCCATATTATGCTTATATGATCGACAGAACGACAATTACTAGACTCATGACTCTTATTATAATCAATCCAACTTATATTGTTGGCCATATTATGCTTATTTGATCGGTAGAACGACAATCACTATACCTATTACTCTTATTACTGTCGATCTATCTCATATTATTAGCCATATTATGCATCTATGATCGATAGAACGACAATTACTATACTTATTACTCTTATTATTATCAATCTAACTTATTTTATTGGCCATATTATGCTGATATGATCGGTAGAACGACAATTACTATACTTATTACTATTATTATTATCAATCCAACTCATATTATTAACCATATTATGCAGATATGATCGGTAGAACGACAATTACAGTACGTAATACTTTTATTATTATCAATCCAACCCATATTATTAACCATACTATGCTTCTATGATCGATAGAACGACAATGACTATACTTATTACTCTTATTATTATCACTCTAACTTATATTATTGGGCATATTATGCTTATATGATCGGTAGAACGACAATTACTATACGTATCACTATTATTATTATCAATCTAACTTATATTATTAGTCATATAATACTTATATGATAGATGGACCTAAAATTACTACACTTATTACTCTTATTATTATCAATCTAACTTATATTATCAGCCATATTATGCTTCCATGGTCGGTAGAACGACAATTACTATACTAATTACTGTTATTAGTATCAATCCAACTAATATTATTAACCATATTATGCAGATATGTTCGATAGAACGACAATTACTATACTTATTACTCTTCTTATTATCAATCGAACTCATATTATTAGCCATATTATGCTTCTATGATCGATAGATCGACAATGACTATACTTATTGCTCTTACTATTATCAATCTAACTTATATTATTGGGCATATTATGCTTATATAATCGGTAGAACGACAACTACTATACTAATTACTCTTATTATGATCATTCTAACTTATTTTATTGACCATATTATGCTTATATGATCGGTAGAACGACAATTACTATACTTATTACTATTATTATTATCAATCCAACTCATATTATTAACCATATTATGCAGATATGATCGATAGAACGACAATCACTATACCTATTACTCTTATTACTATCGATCTAACTCATATTATTAGCCATATTATGCATCTATGATCGATAGAACGACAATCACTATACTTATTACTCTTATTATTATCGGTCTAACTTATATTATTAGCCATATTATGCTTCTATGATCGATAGAACGATAATGACTATACTTATTACTCTTATTATTATCAATCTAACTTATATTACTGGGCATATTATGCTTATATGATCGGTAGAACGACAATTACTATACTTATTACTACTATTATTATCAACCTAAGTTATATTATTAGCTATATTATGCTTCCATGGTCGATAGAACGACAATTACTATACTTATTACTCTTATTATTATCAATCCAACTCATATTATTAACCATATTATGCAGATATGATCGATAGAACGACAATTACTATACATATTACTCTTCTTATTATCAATCTAACTCATATTATTAGCCATATTATGCTTCTATGATCGATAGAACCACAATGACTATACTTATTACTATTATTATCAATCCAACTTATTTTATTGGCCATATTATGCTTATATGATAGGTAGAACGACAATTACTACACCTATTACTACTATTATTATCAACCTAAGTTATATTATTAGCTATATTATGCTTCCATGGTCGATAGAACGACAATTACTATACTTATTACTCTTATTATTATCAATCTAACTCATATTGTTGGCCATATTATGCTTATATGATCGGTAGAACGACAATTACTATACTAATTACTCTTATTTTTCTCAATCCAACTCATATTATTCGCCATATTATGCTTCTATGATCGATAGAACGACAATGACTATACTTATTACTCTTATTATTATCAATCTAACTTATATTGTTAGCCATATTATGCTTATATGATCGGTAGAACGACAATCACTATACCTATTACTCTTATTACTGTCGATCTATCTCATATTATTAGCCATATTATGCATCTATGATCGATAGAACGACAATTACTATACTTATTACTCTTATTATTATCAATCTAACTTATTTTATTGGCCATATTATGCTTATATGATCGGTAGAACGACAATTACTATACTTATTACTATTATTATTATCAACCTACGTTATATTATTAGCTATATTATGCGTCCATGGTCGATAGAACGACAATTACTAGACTTATTACAATTATTATTATCAATCCAACTCATATTATTAACCATCTTATGCAGATATGATCGATAGAACGACAATTACTATGCATATTACTCTTATTATTATGAATCCAACTCATATTATTAACCATATTATGCTTCTATGATCGATAGAACGGCAATTACTATACTTATTACACTCACTATTATTAATCCAACTCATATTATTAACCATATTATGCAGATATGATCGATAGAAAGACAATTACTATACTCATTTCTCTTATTATTATCAATCTAACTCATATTACTAGCCATATTATGCTTATATGATCGACAGAACGACAATTACTAGACTCATGACTCTTATTATTATCAATCCAACTTATATTGTTGGCCATATTATGCTTATATGATCGGTAGAACGACAATTACTATACTTATCACTATTATTATTATCAATCTAACTCATGTTATTAGCCATATTATGCTTATATGATCGACAGAACGACAATTACTAGACTCATGACTCTTATTATAATCAATCCAACTTATATTGTTGGCCATATTATGCTTATATGATCGGTAGAACGACAATCACTATACCTATTACTCTTATTACTGTCGATCTATCTCATATTATTAACCATATTATGCATCTATGATCGATAGAACGACAATTACTATACTTATTACTCTTATTATTATCAATCTAACTTATTTTATTGGCCATATTATGCTGATATGATCGGTAGAACGACAATTACTATACTTATTACTATTATTATTATCAATCCAACTCATATTATTAACCATATTATGCAGATATGATCGGTAGAACGACAATTACTATACGTATCACTATTATTATTATCAATCTAACTTATATTATTAGTCATATAATACTTATATGATAGATGGACCTAAAATTACTACACTTATTACTCTTATTATTATCAATCTAACTTATATTATCAGCCATATTATGCTTCCATGGTCGGTAGAACGACAATTACTATACTAATTACTGTTATTAGTATCAATCCAACTAATATTATTAACCATATTATGCAGATATGTTCGATAGAACGACAATTACTATACTTATTACTCTTCTTATTATCAATCGAACTCATATTATTAGCCATATTATGCTTCTATGATCGATAGATCGACAATGACTATACTTATTACTCTTACTATTATCAATCTAACTTATATTATTGGGCATATTATGCTTATATAATCGGTAGAACGACAACTACTATACTAATTACTCTTATTATGATCATTCTAACTTATTTTATTGACCATATTATGCTTATATGATCGGTAGAACGACAATTACTATACTTATTACTATTATTATTATCAATCCAACTCATATTATTAACCATATTATGCAGATATGATCGATAGAACGACAATCACTATACCTATTACTCTTATTACTATCGATCTAACTCATATTATTAGCCATATTATGCATCTATGATCGATAGAACGACAATCACTATACTTATTACTCTTATTATTATCGATCTAACTTATATTATTAGCCATATTATGCTTCTATGATCGATAGAACGATAATGACTATACTTATTACTCTTATTATTATCAATCTAACTTATATTATTGGGCATATTATGCTTATATGATCGGTAGAACGACAATTACTATACTAATTACTCTTATTATTATCAATCCAACTCATATTATTAACCATATTATGCAGATATGATCGATAGAACCACAATTACTATACTTATTACTCTTCTTATTATCAATCTTACTCATATTATTAGCCATATTATGCTTATATGATCGATAGAACGACAATCACTATACCTATTACTCTTATTACTATCGATCTAACTCATATTATTAGCCATATTATGCATCTATGATCGATAGAACGACAATTACTATACTTATTACTCTTATTATTATCAATCTAACTTATTTTATTGGCCATATTATGCTTATATGATCGGTAGAACGACAATTACTATACTTATTACTATTATTATTATCAATCCAACTCATATTATTAAACATATTATGCAGATATGATCGATAGAACGACAATTACAGTACGTAATACTTTTATTATTATCAATCCAACTCATATTATTAACCATACTATGCTTCTATGATCGATAGAACGACAATGACTATACTTATTACTATTATTATCAATCCAACTTATTTTATTGGCCATATTATGCTTATATGATAGGTAGAACGACAATTACTATACTTATTACTACTATTATTATCAACCTAAGTTATATTATTAGCTATATTATGCTTCCATGGTCGATAGAACAACAATTACTATACTTATTACTCTTATTATTATCAATCCAACTCATATTATTAACCATATTATGCAGATATGATCGATAGAACGACAATTACTATACATATTACTCTTCTTATTATCAATCTAACTCATATTATTAGCCATATTATGCTTCTATGATCGACAGATCGACAATGACTATACTTATTACTATTATTATCAATCCAACTTATTTTATTGGCCATATTATGCTTATATGATAGGTAGAACGACAATTACTATACTTATTACTACTATTATTATCAACCTAAGTTATATTATTAGCTATATTATGCTTCCATGGTCGATAGAACGACAATTACTATACTTATTACTCTTATTATTATCAATCCAACTCATATTATTAACCATATTATGCAGATATGATCGATAGAACGACAATTACTATACATATTACTCTTCTTATTATCAATCTAACACATATTATTAGCCATATTATGCTTCCATGATCGATAGATCGACAATGGCTATACTTATTACTCTTATTATTATCAATCTAACTTATATTATTGGGCATATTATGCTTATATAATCGGTAGAACGACAATTACTATACTAATTACTCTTGTTATTATCAATCCAACTCATATTATTAGCCATATTATCCTTCTATGATCGATAGAACGACAATGACTATACTTATTACTCTTATTGTTATCAATCCAACTTATATTGTTGGCCATATTATGCTTATATGATCGGTAGAACGACAATTACTATACTTATCACTATTATTATTAGCAATCCAACTCATATTATTAACCATATTATGCAGATATGATCGATAGAACCACAATTACTATACTTATTACTCTTCTTATTATCAATCTTACTCATATTATTAGCCATATTATGCTTATACGATCGATAGAACGACAATCACTATACCTATTACTCTTATTACTATCGATCTAACTCATATTATTAGCCATATTATGCATCTATGATCGGTAGAACGACAATTACTATACTTATTACTATTATTATTATCAACCTACGTTATGTTATTAGCTATATTATGCGTCCATGGTCGATAGAACGACAATTACTAGACTTATTACTCTTATTATTATCAATCCAACTCATATTATTAACCATATTATGCAGATATGATCGATAGAAAGACAATTACTATACTCATTTCTCTTATTATTATCAATCTAACTCATATTACTAGCCATATTATGCTTATATGATCGACAGAACGACAATTACTAGACTCATGACTCTTATTATTATCAATCCAACTTATATTGTTGGCCATATTATGCTTATATGATCGGTAGAACGACAATTACTATACTTATCACTATTATTATTATCAATCTAACTCATGTTATTAGCCATATTATGCTTATATGATCGACAGAACGACAATTACTAGACTCATGACTCTTATTATAATCAATCCAACTTATATTGTTGGCCATATTATGCTTATATGATCGGTAGAACGACAATCACTATACCTATTACTCTTATTACTGTCGATCTATCTCATATTATTAGCCATATTATGCATCTATGATCGATAGAACGACAATTACTATACTTATTACTCTTATTATTATCAATCTAACTTATTTTATTGGCCATATTATGCTGATATGATCGGTAGAACGACAATTACTATACTTATTACTATTATTATTATCAATCCAACTCATATTATTAACCATATTATGCAGATATGATCGGTAGAACGACAATTACAGTACGTAATACTTTTATTATTATCAATCCAACTCATATTATTAACCATACTATGCTTCTATGATCGATAGAACGACAATGACTATACTTATTACTCTTATTATTATCACTCTAACTTATATTATTGGGCATATTATGCTTATATGATCGGTAGAACGACAATTACTATACGTATCACTATTATTATTATCAATCTAACTTATATTATTAGTCATATAATACTTATATGATAGATGGACCTAAAATTACTACACTTATTACTCTTATTATTATCAATCTAACTTATATTATCAGCCATATTATGCTTCCATGGTCGGTAGAACGACAATTACTATACTAATTACTGTTATTAGTATCAATCCAACTAATATTATTAACCATATTATGCAGATATGTTCGATAGAACGACAATTACTATACTTATTACTCTTCTTATTATCAATCGAACTCATATTATTAGCCATATTATGCTTCTATGATCGATAGATCGACAATGACTATACTTATTGCTCTTACTATTATCAATCTAACTTATATTATTGGGCATATTATGCTTATATAATCGGTAGAACGACAACTACTATACTAATTACTCTTATTATGATCATTCTAACTTATTTTATTGACCATATTATGCTTATATGATCGGTAGAACGACAATTACTATACTTATTACTATTATTATTATCAATCCAACTCATATTATTAACCATATTATGCAGATATGATCGATAGAACGACAATCACTATACCTATTACTCTTATTACTATCGATCTAACTCATATTATTAGCCATATTATGCATCTATGATCGATAGAACGACAATCACTATACTTATTACTCTTATTATTATCGGTCTAACTTATATTATTAGCCATATTATGCTTCTATGATCGATAGAACGATAATGACTATACTTATTACTCTTATTATTATCAATCTAACTTATATTATCGGGCATATTATGCTTATATGATCGGTAGAACGACAATTACTATACTTATTACTACTATTATTATCAACCTAAGTTATATTATTAGCTATATTATGCTTCCATGGTCGATAGAACGACAATTACTATACTTATTACTCTTATTATTATCAATCCAACTCATATTATTAACCATATTATGCAGATATGATCGATAGAACGACAATTACTATACATATTACTCTTCTTATTATCAATCTAACTCATATTATTAGCCATATTATGCTTCTATGATCGATAGAACCACAATGACTATACTTATTACTATTATTATCAATCCAACTTATTTTATTGGCCATATTATGCTTATATGATAGGTAGAACGACAATTACTACACCTATTACTACTATTATTATCAACCTAAGTTATATTATTAGCCATATTATGCTTCCATGCTCGATAGAACGACAATTACTATACTTATTACTCTTATTATTATCAATCTAACTCATATTGTTGGCCATATTATGCTTATATGATCGGTAGAACGACAATTACTATACTAATTACTCTTATTTTTCTCAATCCAACTCATATTATTCGCCATATTATGCTTCTATGATCGATAGAACGACAATGACTATACTTATTACTCTTATTATTATCAATCTAACTTATATTGTTGGCCATATTATGCTTATATGATCGGTAGAACGACAATCACTATACCGATTACTCTTATTACTGTCGATCTATCTCATATTATTAGCCATATTATGCATCTATGATCGATAGAACGACAATTACTATACTTATTACTCTTATTATTATCAATCTAACTTATTTTATTGGCCATATTATGCTTATATGATCGGTAGAACGACAATTACTATACTTATTACTATTATTATTATCAACCTACGTTATATTATTAGCTATATTATGCGTCCATGGTCGATAGAACGACAATTACTAGACTTATTACAATTATTATTATCAATCCAACTCATATTATTAACCATCTTATGCAGATATGATCGATAGAACGACAATTACTATGCATATTACTCTTATTATTATGAATCCAACTCATATTATTAACCATATTATGCTTCTATGATCGATAGAACGGCAATTACTATACTTATTACACTCACTATTATTAATCTAACTCATATTATTAACCATATTATGCAGATATGATCGATAGAAAGACAATTACTATACTCATTTCTCTTATTATTATCAATCTAACTCATATTACTAGCCATATTATGCTTATATGATCGACAGAACGACAATTACTAGACTCATGACTCTTATTATTATCAATCCAACTTATATTGTTGGCCATATTATGCTTATATGATCGGTAGAACGACAATTACTATACTTATCACTATTATTATTATCAATCTAACTCATGTTATTAGCCATATTATGCTTATATGATCGACAGAACGACAATTACTAGACTCATGACTCTTATTATAATCAATCCAACTTATATTGTTGGCCATATTATGCTTATATGATCGGTAGAACGACAATCACTATACCTATTACTCTTATTACTGTCGATCTATCTCATATTATTAACCATATTATGCATCTATGATCGATAGAACGACAATTACTATACTTATTACTCTTATTATTATCAATCTAACTTATTTTATTGGCCATATTATGCTGATATGATCGGTAGAACGACAATTACTATACTTATTACTATTATTATTATCAATCCAACTCATATTATTAACCATATTATGCAGATATGATCGGTAGAACGACAATTACTATACGTATCACTATTATTATTATCAATCTAACTTATATTATTAGTCATATAATACTTATATGATAGATGGACCTAAAATTACTACACTTATTACTCTTATTATTATCAATCTAACTTATATTATCAGCCATATTATGCTTCCATGGTCGGTAGAACGACAATTACTATACTAATTACTGTTATTAGTATCAATCCAACTAATATTATTAACCATATTATGCAGATATGTTCGATAGAACGACAATTACTATACTTATTACTCTTCTTATTATCAATCGAACTCATATTATTAGCCATATTATGCTTCTATGATCGATAGATCGACAATGACTATACTTATTACTCTTACTATTATCAATCTAACTTATATTATTGGGCATATTATGCTTATATAATCGGTAGAACGACAACTACTATACTAATTACTCTTATTATGATCATTCTAACTTATTTTATTGACCATATTATGCTTATATGATCGGTAGAACGACAATTACTATACTTATTACTATTATTATTATCAATCCAACTCATATTATTAACCATATTATGCAGATATGATCGATAGAACGACAATCACTATACCTATTACTCTTATTACTATCGATCTAACTCATATTATTAGCCATATTATGCATCTATGATCGATAGAACGACAATCACTATACTTATTACTCTTATTATTATCGATCTAACTTATATTATTAGCCATATTATGCTTCTATGATCGATAGAACGATAATGACTATACCTATTACTCTTATTATTATCAATCTAACTTATATTATTGGGCATATTATGCTTATATGATCGGTAGAACGACAATTACTATACTAATTACTCTTATTATTATCAATCCAACTCATATTATTAACCATATTATGCAGATATGATCGATAGAACCACAATTACTATACTTATTACTCTTCTTATTATCAATCTTACTCATATTATTAGCCATATTATGCTTATATGATCGATAGAACGACAATCACTATACCTATTACTCTTATTACTATCGATCTAACTCATATTATTAGCCATATTATGCATCTATGATCGATAGAACGACAATTACTATACTTATTACTCTTATTATTATCAATCTAACTTATTTTATTGGCCATATTATGCTTATATGATCGGTAGAACGACAATTACTATACTTATTACTATTATTATTATCAATCCAACTCATATTATTAAACATATTATGCAGATATGATCGATAGAACGACAATTACAGTACGTAATACTTTTATTATTATCAATCCAACTCATATTATTAACCATACTATGCTTCTATGATCGATAGAACGACAATGACTATACTTATTACTATTATTATCAATCCAACTTATTTTATTGGCCATATTATGCTTATATGATAGGTAGAACGACAATTACTATACTTATTACTACTATTATTATCAACCTAAGTTATATTATTAGCTATATTATGCTTCCATGGTCGATAGAACAACAATTACTATACTTATTACTCTTATTATTATCAATCCAACTCATATTATTAACCATATTATGCAGATATGATCGATAGAACGACAATTACTATACATATTACTCTTCTTATTATCAATCTAACTCATATTATTAGCCATATTATGCTTCTATGATCGATAGATCGACAATGACTATACTTATTACTATTATTATCAATCCAACTTATTTTATTGGCCATATTATGCTTATATGATAGGTAGAACGACAATTACTATACTTATTACTACTATTATTATCAACCTAAGTTATATTATTAGCTATATTATGCTTCCATGGTCGATAGAACGACAATTACTATACTTATTACTCTTATTATTATCAATCCAACTCATATTATTAACCATATTATGCAGATATGATCGATAGAACGACAATTACTATACATATTACTCTTCTTATTATCAATCTAACACATATTATTAGCCATATTATGCTTCTATGATCGATAGATCGACAATGGCTATACTTATTACTCTTATTATTATCAATCTAACTTATATTATTGGGCATATTATGCTTATATAATCGGTAGAACGACAATTACTATACTAATTACTCTTGTTATTATCAATCCAACTCATATTATTAGCCATATTATCCTTCTATGATCGATAGAACGACAATGACTATACTTATTACTCTTATTGTTATCAATCCAACTTATATTGTTGGCCATATTATGCTTATATGATCGGTAGAACGACAATTACTATACTTATCACTATTATTATTATCAATCCAACTCATATTATTAACCATATTATGCAGATATGATCGATAGAACCACAATTACTATACTTATTACTCTTCTTATTATCAATCTTACTCATATTATTAGCCATATTATGCTTATACGATCGATAGAACGACAATCACTATACCTATTACTCTTATTACTATCGATCTAACTCATATTATTAGCCATATTATGCATCTATGATCGGTAGAACGACAATTACTATACTTATTACTATTATTATTATCAACCTACGTTATGTTATTAGCTATATTATGCGTCCATGGTCGATAGAACGACAATTACTAGACTTATTACTCTTATTATTATCAATCCAACTCATATTATTAACCATATTATGCAGATATGATCGATAGAACGACAATTACAATACGTATTACTTTTATTATTATCAATCCAACTCATATTATTAACCATACTATGCTTCTATGATCGATAGAACGACAATGACTATACTTATTACTATTATTATCAATCCAACTTATTTTATTGGCCATATTATGCTTATATGATAGGTAGAACGACAATTACTACACTTATTACTACTATTATTATCAACCTAAGTTATATTATTAGCTATATTATGCTTCCATGGTCGATAGAACGACAATTACTATACTTATTACTCTTATTATTATCAATCTAACTCATATTGTTGGCCATATTATGCTTATATGATCGGTAGAACGACAATTACTATACTAATTACTCTTATTTTTCTCAATCCAACTCATATTATTAGCCATATTATGCTTCTATGATCGATAGAACTACAATGACTATACTTATTACTCTTATTATTATCAATCTAACTTATATTGTTGGCCATATTATGCTTATATGATCGGTAGAACGACAATCACTATACCTATTACTCTTATTACTGTCGATCTATCTCATATTATTAGCCATATTATGCATCTATGATCGATAGAACGACAATTACTATACTTATTACTCTTATTATTATCAATCTAACTTATTTTATTGGCCATATTATGCTTATATGATCGGTAGAACGACAATTACTATACTTATTACTATTATTATTATCAACCTACGTTATATTATTAGCTATATTATGCGTCCATGGTCGATAGAACGACAATTACTAGACTTATTACAATTATTATTATCAATCCAACTCATATTATTAACCATCTTATGCAGATATGATCGATAGAACGACAATTACTATGCATATTACTCTTATTATTATGAATCCAACTCATATTATTAACCATACTATGCTTCTATGACCGATAGAACGACAATGACTATACTTATTACTATTATTATCAATCCAACTTATTTTATTGGCCATATTATGCTTATATGATCGGTAGAACGACAACTACTATACTAATTACTCTTATTATGATCATTCTAACTTATTTTATTGACCATATTATGCTTATATGGTCGGTAGAACGACAATTACTGTACTTATTACTATTATTATTATCAATCCAACTCATATTATTAACCATATTATGCAGATATGATCGATAGAACGACAATCACTATACCTATTACTCTTATTACTATCGATCTAACTCATATTATTAGCCATATTATGCATCTATGATCGATAGAACGACAATCACTATACCTATTACTCTTATTACTATCGATCTAACTCATATTATTAGCCATATTCTGCATCTATGATCGATAGAACGACAATTACTATACTTATTACTCTTATTATTATCAATCTAACTTATTTTATTGGCCATATTATGCTTATATGATCGGTAGAACGACAATTACTATACTTATCACTATTATTATTATCAATCTAACTCATATTATTAGCCATATTATACTTATATGATAGATGGACCTAAAATTACTATACTTATTACTCTTATTATTATCAATCTAGCTTATATTATTAGCTATATTATGCTTCCATGGTCGATAGAACGACAATTACTATACTTATTACTCTTATTATTATCAATCTAACTCATATTGTTGGCCATATTATGCTTATATGATCGGTAGAACAACAATTACTATACTAATTACTCTTATTTTTCTCAATCCAACTCATATTATTAGCCATATTATGCTTCTGTGATCGATAGAACGACAATGACTATACTTATTACTATTATTATTATCAATCCAACTCATATTATTAACCATATTATGCAGATATGATCGATAGAACGACAATTACTATACTTATTACTCTTATTATTATCAATCTAACTTATTTTATTGGCCATATTATGCTTATGTGATCGGTAGAACGACAATTACTATACTTATTACTATTATTATTATCAACCTACGTTATATTATTAGCTATATTATGCGTCCATGGTCGATAGAACGACAATTACTAGACTTATTACTCTTATTATTATCAATCCAACTCATATTATTAACCATATTATGCAGATATGATCGGTAGAACGACAATTACTATACTTATTACTATTATTATTATCAATCCAACTCATATTATTAACCATATTATGCAGATATGATCGATAGAACGACAATTACAGTACGTAATACTTTTATTATTATCAATCCAACTCATATTATTAACCATACTATGCTTCTATGATCGATAGAACGACAATGACTATACTTATTACTCTTATTATTATCACTCTAACTTATATTATTGGGCATATTATGCTTATATGATCGGTAGAACGACAATTACTATACTTATCACTATTACTATTATCAATCTAACTCATATTATTAGCCATATTATACTTATATGATAGATGGACCTAAAATTACTATTCTTATTACTCTTATTATTATCAATCTAACTTATATTATCAGCCATATTATGCTTCCATGGTCGGTAGAACGACAATTACTATACTAATTACTGTTATTAGTATCAATCCAACTAATATTATTAACCATATTATGCAGATATGTTCGATAGAACGACAATTACTATACTTATTACTCTTCTTATTATCAATCGAACTCATATTATTAGCCATATTATGCTTCTATGATCGATAGATCGACAATGACTATACTTATTGCTCTTACTATTATCAATCTAACTTATATTATTGGGCATATTATGCTTATATAATCGGTAGAACGACAACTACTATACTAATTACTCTTATTATGATCATTCTAACTTATTTTATTGACCATATTATGCTTATATGATCGGTAGAACGACAATTACTATACTTATTACTATTATTATTATCAATCCAACTCATATTATTAACCATATTATGCAGATATGATCGATAGAACGACAATCACTATACCTATTACTCTTATTACTATCGATCTAACTCATATTATTAGCCATATTATGCATCTATGATCGATAGAACGACAATCACTATACTTATTACTCTTATTATTATCGGTCTAACTTATATTATTAGCCATATTATGCTTCTATGATCGATAGAACGATAATGACTATACTTATTACTCTTATTATTATCAATCTAACTTATATTACTGGGCATATTATGCTTATATGATCGGTAGAACGACAATTACTATACTTATTACTACTATTATTATCAACCTAAGTTACATTATTAGCTATATTATGCTTCCATGGTCGATAGAACGACAATTACTATACTTATTACTCTTATTATTATCAATCCAACTCATATTATTAACCATATTATGCAGATATGATCGATAGAACGACAATTACTATACATATTACTCTTCTTATTATCAATCTAACTCATATTATTAGCCATATTATGCTTCTATGATCGATAGAACCACAATGACTATACTTATTACTATTATTATCAATCCAACTTATTTTATTGGCCATATTATGCTTATATGATAGGTAGAACGACAATTACTACACCTATTACTACTATTATTATCAACCTAAGTTATATTATTAGCTATATTATGCTTCCATGGTCGATAGAACGACAATTACTATACTTATTACTCTTATTATTATCAATCTAACTCATATTGTTGGCCATATTATGCTTATATGATCGGTAGAACGACAATTACTATACTAATTACTCTTATTATTATCAATCCAACTCATATTATTAACCATATTATGCAGATATGATCGATAGAACCACAATTACTATACTTATTACTCTTCTTATTATCAATCTTACTCATATTATTAGCCATATTATGCTTATATGATCGATAGAACGACAATCACTATACCTATTACTCTTATTACTATCGATCTAACTCATATTATTAGCCATATTATGCATCTATGATCGATAGAACGACAATTACTATACTTATTACTCTTATTATTATCAATCTAACTTATTTTATTGGCCATATTATGCTTATATGATCGGTAGAACGACAATTACTATACTTATTACTATTATTATTATCAATCCAACTCATATTATTAAACATATTATGCAGATATGATCGATAGAACGACAATTACAGTACGTAATACTTTTATTATTATCAATCCAACTCATATTATTAACCATACTATGCTTCTATGATCGATAGAACGACAATGACTATACTTATTACTATTATTATCAATCCAACTTATTTTATTGGCCATATTATGCTTATATGATAGGTAGAACGACAATTACTATACTTATTACTACTATTATTATCAACCTAAGTTATATTATTAGCTATATTATGCTTCCATGGTCGATAGAACAACAATTGCTATACTTATTACTCTTATTATTATCAATCCAACTCATATTATTAACCATATTATGCAGATATGATCGATAGAACGACAATTACTATACATATTACTCTTCTTATTATCAATCTAACTCATATTATTAGCCATATTATGCTTCTATGATCGATAGATCGACAATGACTATACTTATTACTATTATTACTATCGATCTAACTCATATTATTAGCCATATTATGCATCTATGATCGATAGAACGACAATCACTATACTTATTACTCTTATTATTATCGATCTAACTTATATTATTAGCCATATTATGCTTCTATGATCGATAGAACGATAATGACTATACTTATTACTCTTATTATTATCAATCTAACTTATATTATTGGGCATATTATGCTTATATGATCGGTAGAACGACAATTACTATACTAATTACTCTTATTATTATCAATCCAACTCATATTATTATCCATATTATGCAGATATGATCGATAGAACCACAATTACTATACTTATTACTCTTCTTATTATCAATCTTACTCATATTATTAGCCATATTATGCTTATATGATCGATAGAACGACAATCACTATACCTATTACTCTTATTACTATCGATCTAACTCATATTATTAGCCATATTATGCATCTATGATCGATAGAACGACAATTACTATACTTATTACTCTTATTATTATCAATCTAACTTATTTTATTGGCCATATTATGCTTATATGATCGGTAGAACGACAATTACTATACTTATTACTATTATTATTATCAATCCAACTCATATTATTAAACATATTATGCAGATATGATCGATAGAACGACAATTACAGTACGTAATACTTTTATTATTATCAATCCAACTCATATTATTAACCATACTATGCTTCTATGATCGATAGAACGACAATGACTATACTTATTACTATTATTATCAATCCAACTTATTTTATTGGCCATATTATGCTTATATGATAGGTAGAACGACAATTACTATACTTATTACTACTATTATTATCAACCTAAGTTATATTATTAGCTATATTATGCTTCCATGGTCGATAGAACAACAATTACTATACTTATTACTCTTATTATTATCAATCCAACTCATATTATTAACCATATTATGCAGATATGATCGATAGAACGACAATTACTATACATATTACTCTTCTTATTATCAATCTAACTCATATTATTAGCCATATTATGCTTCTATGATCGATAGATCGACAATGACTATACTTATTACTATTATTATCAATCCAACTTATTTTATTGGCCATATTATGCTTATATGATAGGTAGAA
This sequence comes from Megachile rotundata, assembly GCF_050947335.1. Classification (NCBI taxonomy): domain Eukaryota; kingdom Metazoa; phylum Arthropoda; class Insecta; order Hymenoptera; family Megachilidae; genus Megachile; species Megachile rotundata. Next base: position 39,512 of record NW_027474133.1, on the reverse strand, counting down.
CGACAATTACTATACTTATTACTACTATTATTATCAACCTAAGTTATATTATTAGCTATATTATGCTTCCATGGTCGATAGAACGACAATTACTATACTTATTACTCTTATTATTATCAATCCAACTCATATTATTAACCATATTATGCAGATATGATCGATAGAACGACAATTACTATACATATTACTCTTCTTATTATCAATCTAACACATATTATTAGCCATATTATGCTTCTATGATCGATAGATCGACAATGGCTATACTTATTACTCTTATTATTATCAATCTAACTTATATTATTGGGCATATTATGCTTATATAATCGGTAGAACGACAATTACTATACTAATTACTCTTGTTATTATCAATCCAACTCATATTATTAGCCATATTATCCTTCTATGATCGATAGAACGACAATGACTATACTTATTACTCTTATTGTTATCAATCCAACTTATATTGTTGGCCATATTATGCTTATATGATCGGTAGAACGACAATTACTATACTTATCACTATTATTATTATCAATCCAACTCATATTATTAACCATATTATGCAGATATGATCGATAGAACCACAATTACTATACTTATTACTCTTCTTATTATCAATCTTACTCATATTATTAGCCATATTATGCTTATACGATCGATAGAACGACAATCACTATACCTATTACTCTTATTACTATCGATCTAACTCATATTATTAGCCATATTATGCATCTATGATCGGTAGAACGACAATTACTATACTTATTACTATTATTATTATCAACCTACGTTATGTTATTAGCTATATTATGCGTCCATGGTCGATAGAACGACAATTACTAGACTTATTACTCTTATTATTATCAATCCAACTCATATTATTAACCATATTATGCAGATATGATCGATAGAACGACAATTACAATACGTATTACTTTTATTATTATCAATCCAACTCATATTATTAACCATACTATGCTTCTATGATCGATAGAACGACAATGACTATACTTATTACTATTATTATCAATCCAACTTATTTTATTGGCCATATTATGCTTATATGATCGGTAGAACGACAATTACTATACCAATTACTCTTATTATTATCAATCCAAGTCATATTATTAACCATATTATGCAGATATGATCGATAGAACGACAATTACTATACTTATTGCTCTTATTATTATCAATCTAACTCATATTATTAGCCATATTATGCTTCTATGGTCGATAGAACGACAATGACTATACTTATTACTCTTATTATTTCCAATCTAACTTATATTGTTGGCAATATTATGCTTATATGATCGGTAGAACGACAATTACTATACTTATCACTATTATTATTATCAATCTAACTCATATTATCAGCCATATTATGCTTCCATGGTCGGTAGAACGACAATTACTATACTAATTACTGTTATTAGTATCAATCCAACTAATATTATTAACCATATTATGCAGATATGATCGATAGAACGACAATTACTATACTTATTACTCTTCTTATTATCAATCGAACTCATATTATTAGCCATATTATGCTTCTATGATCGATAGATCGACAATGACTATACTTATTACTCTTACTATTATCAATCTAACTTATATTATTGGGCATATTATGCTTATATAATCGGTAGAACGACAACTACTATACTAATTACTCTTATTATGATCATTCTAACTTGTTTTATTGACCATATTATGCTTATATGATCGGTAGAACGACAATTACTGTACTTATTACTATTATTATTATCAATCCAACTCATATTATTAACCATATTATGCAGATATGATCGATAGAACGACAATCACTATACCTATTACTCTTATTACTATCGATCTAACTCATATTATTAGCCATATTATGCATCTATGATCGATAGAACGACAATCACTATACCTATTACTCTTATTACTATCGATCTAACTCATATTATTAGCCATATTCTGCATCTATGATCGATAGAACGACAATTACTATACTTATTACTCTTATTATTATCAATCTAACTTATTTTATTGGCCATATTATGCTTATATGATCGGTAGAACGACAATTACTATACTTATCACTATTATTATTATCAATCTAACTCATATTATTAGCCATATTATACTTATATGATAGATGGACCTAAAATTACTATACTTATTACTCTTATTATTATCAATCTAGCTTATATTATTAGCTATATTATGCTTCCATGGTCGATAGAACGACAATTACTATACTTATTACTCTTATTATTATCAATCTAACTCATATTGTTGGCCATATTATGCTTATATGATCGGTAGAACAACAATTACTATACTAATTACTCTTATTTTTCTCAATCCAACTCATATTATTAGCCATATTATGCTTCTGTGATCGATAGAACGACAATGACTATACTTATTACTATTATTATTATCAATCCAACTCATATTATTAACCATATTATGCAGATATGATCGATAGAACGACAATTACTATACTTATTACTCTTATTATTATCAATCTAACTTATTTTATTGGCCATATTATGCTTATGTGATCGGTAGAACGACAATTACTATACTTATTACTATTATTATTATCAACCTACGTTATATTATTAGCTATATTATGCGTCCATGGTCGATAGAACGACAATTACTAGACTTATTACTCTTATTATTATCAATCCAACTCATATTATTAACCATATTATGCAGATATGATCGGTAGAACGACAATTACTATACTTATTACTATTATTATTATCAATCCAACTCATATTATTAACCATATTATGCAGATATGATCGATAGAACGACAATTACAGTACGTAATACTTTTATTATTATCAATCCAACTCATATTATTAACCATACTATGCTTCTATGATCGATAGAACGACAATGACTATACTTATTACTCTTATTATTATCACTCTAACTTATATTATTGGGCATATTATGCTTATATGATCGGTAGAACGACAATTACTATACTTATCACTATTACTATTATCAATCTAACTCATATTATTAGCCATATTATACTTATATGATAGATGGACCTAAAATTACTATTCTTATTACTCTTATTATTATCAATCTAACTTATATTATCAGCCATATTATGCTTCCATGGTCGGTAGAACGACAATTACTATACTAATTACTGTTATTAGTATCAATCCAACTAATATTATTAACCATATTATGCAGATATGTTCGATAGAACGACAATTACTATACTTATTACTCTTCTTATTATCAATCGAACTCATATTATTAGCCATATTATGCTTCTATGATCGATAGATCGACAATGACTATACTTATTGCTCTTACTATTATCAATCTAACTTATATTATTGGGCATATTATGCTTATATAATCGGTAGAACGACAACTACTATACTAATTACTCTTATTATGATCATTCTAACTTATTTTATTGACCATATTATGCTTATATGATCGGTAGAACGACAATTACTATACTTATTACTATTATTATTATCAATCCAACTCATATTATTAACCATATTATGCAGATATGATCGATAGAACGACAATCACTATACCTATTACTCTTATTACTATCGATCTAACTCATATTATTAGCCATATTATGCATCTATGATCGATAGAACGACAATCACTATACTTATTACTCTTATTATTATCGGTCTAACTTATATTATTAGCCATATTATGCTTCTATGATCGATAGAACGATAATGACTATACTTATTACTCTTATTATTATCAATCTAACTTATATTACTGGGCATATTATGCTTATATGATCGGTAGAACGACAATTACTATACTTATTACTACTATTATTATCAACCTAAGTTATATTATTAGCTATATTATGCTTCCATGGTCGATAGAACGACAATTACTATACTTATTACTCTTATTATTATCAATCCAACTCATATTATTAACCATATTATGCAGATATGATCGATAGAACGACAATTACTATACATATTACTCTTCTTATTATCAATCTAACTCATATTATTAGCCATATTATGCTTCTATGATCGATAGAACCACAATGACTATACTTATTACTATTATTATCAATCCAACTTATTTTATTGGCCATATTATGCTTATATGATAGGTAGAACGACAATTACTACACCTATTACTACTATTATTATCAACCTAAGTTATATTATTAGCTATATTATGCTTCCATGGTCGATAGAACGACAATTACTATACTTATTACTCTTATTATTATCAATCTAACTCATATTGTTGGCCATATTATGCTTATATGATCGGTAGAACGACAATTACTATACTAATTACTCTTATTTTTCTCAATCCAACTCATATTATTCGCCATATTATGCTTCTATGATCGATAGAACGACAATGACTATACTTATTACTCTTATTATTATCAATCTAACTTATATTGTTGGCCATATTATGCTTATATGATCGGTAGAACGACAATCACTATACCTATTACTCTTATTACTGTCGATCTATCTCATATTATTAGCCATATTATGCATCTATGATCGATAGAACGACAATTACTATACTTATTACTCTTATTATTATCAATCTAACTTATTTTATTGGCCATATTATGCTTATATGATCGGTAGAACGACAATTACTATACTTATTACTATTATTATTATCAACCTACGTTATATCTTTAGCTATATTATGCGTCCATGGTCGATAGAACGACAATTACTAGACTTATTACAATTATTATTATCAATCCAACTCATATTATTAACCATCTTATGCAGATATGATCGATAGAACGACAATTACTATGCATATTACTCTTATTATTATGAATCCAACTCATATTATTAACCATATTATGCTTCTATGATCGATAGAACGGCAATTACTATACTTATTACACTCACTATTATTAATCTAACTCATATTATTAACCATATTATGCAGATATGATCGATAGAAAGACAATTACTATACTCATTTCTCTTATTGTTATCAATCTAACTCATATTACTAGCCATATTATGCTTATATGATCGACAGAACGACAATTACTAGACTCATGACTCTTATTATTATCAATCCAACTTATATTGTTGGCCATATTATGCTTATATGATCGGTAGAACGACAATTACTATACTTATCACTATTATTATTATCAATCTAACTCATGTTATTAGCCATATTATGCTTATATGATCGACAGAACGACAATTACTAGACTCATGACTCTTATTATAATCAATCCAACTTATATTGTTGGCCATATTATGCTTATATGATCGGTAGAACGACAATCACTATACCTATTACTGTTATTACTGTCGATATATCTCATATTATTAGCCATATTATGCATCTATGATCGATAGAACGACAATTACTATACTTATTACTCTTATTATTATCAATCTAACTTATTTTATTGGCCATATTATGCTGATATGATCGGTAGAACGACAATTACTATACTTATTACTATTATTATTATCAATCCAACTCATATTATTAACCATATTATGCAGATATGATCGGTAGAACGACAATTACTATACGTATCACTATTATTATTATCAATCTAACTTATATTATTAGTCATATAATACTTATATGATAGATGGACCTAAAATTACTACACTTATTACTCTTATTATTATCAATCTAACTTATATTATCAGCCATATTATGCTTCCATGGTCGGTAGAACGACAATTACTATACTAATTACTGTTATTAGTATCAATCCAACTAATATTATTAACCATATTATGCAGATATGTTCGATACAACGACAATTACTATACTTATTACTCTTCTTATTATCAATCGAACTCATATTATTAGCCATATTATGCTTCTATGATCGATAGATCGACAATGACTATACTTATTACTCTTACTATTATCAATCTAACTTATATTATTGGGCATATTATGCTTATATAATCGGTAGAACGACAACTACTATACTAATTACTCTTATTATGATCATTCTAACTTATTTTATTGACCATATTATGCTTATATGATCGGTAGAACGACAATTACTATACTAATTACTCTTATTTTTCTCAATCCAACTCATATTATTCGCCATATTATGCTTCTATGATCGATAGAACGACAATCACTATACTTATTACTCTTATTATTATCAATCTAACTTATATTGTTGGCCATATTATGCTTATATGATCGGTAGAACGACAATCACTATACCTATTACTCTTATTACTGTCGATCTATCTCATATTATTAGCCATATTATGCATCTATGATCGATAGAACGACAATTACTATACTTATTACTCTTATTATTATCAATCTAACTTATTTTATTGGCCATATTATGCTTATATGATCGGTAGAACGACAATTACTATACTTATTACTATTATTATTATCAACCTACGTTATATCTTTAGCTATATTATGCGTCCATGGTCGATAGAACGACAATTACTAGACTTATTACAATTATTATTATCAATCCAACTCATATTATTAACCATCTTATGCAGATATGATCGATAGAACGACAATTACTATGCATATTACTCTTATTATTATGAATCCAACTCATATTATTAACCATATTATGCTTCTATGATCGATAGAACGGCAATTACTATACTTATTACACTCACTATTATTAATCTAACTCATATTATTAACCATATTATGCAGATATGATCGATAGAAAGACAATTACTATACTCATTTCTCTTATTATTATCAATCTAACTCATATTACTAGCCATATTATGCTTATATGATCGACAGAACGACAATTACTAGACTCATGACTCTTATTATTATCAATCCAACTTATATTGTTGGCCATATTATGCTTATATGATCGGTAGAACGACAATTACTATACTTATCACTATTATTATTATCAATCTAACTCATGTTATTAGCCATATTATGCTTATATGATCGACAGAACGACAATTACTAGACTCATGACTCTTATTATAATCAATCCAACTTATATTGTTGGCCATATTATGCTTATATGATCGGTAGAACGACAATCACTATACCTATTACTGTTATTACTGTCGATATATCTCATATTATTAGCCATATTATGCATCTATGATCGATAGAACGACAATTACTATACTTATTACTCTTATTATTATCAATCTAACTTATTTTATTGGCCATATTATGCTGATATGATCGGTAGAACGACAATTACTATACTTATTACTATTATTATTATCAATCCAACTCATATTATTAACCATATTATGCAGATATGATCGGTAGAACGACAATTACTATACGTATCACTATTATTATTATCAATCTAACTTATATTATTAGTCATATAATACTTATATGATAGATGGACCTAAAATTACTACACTTATTACTCTTATTATTATCAATCTAACTTATATTATCAGCCATATTATGCTTCCATGGTCGGTAGAACGACAATTACTATACTAATTACTGTTATTAGTATCAATCCAACTAATATTATTAACCATATTATGCAGATATGTTCGATACAACGACAATTACTATACTTATTACTCTTCTTATTATCAATCGAACTCATATTATTAGCCATATTATGCTTCTATGATCGATAGATCGACAATGACTATACTTATTACTCTTACTATTATCAATCTAACTTATATTATTGGGCATATTATGCTTATATAATCGGTAGAACGACAACTACTATACTAATTACTCTTATTATGATCATTCTAACTTATTTTATTGACCATATTATGCTTATATGATCGGTAGAACGACAATTACTATACTTATTACTATTATTATTATCAATCCAACTCATATTATTAACCATATTATGCAGATATGATCGATAGAACGACAATCACTATACCTATTACTCTTATTACTATCGTTCTAACTCATATTATTAGCCATATTATGCATCTATGATCGATAGAACGACAATCACTATACTTATTACTCTTATTATTATCGATCTAACTTATATTATTAGCCATATTATGCTTCTATGATCGATAGAACGATAATGACTATACTTATTACTCTTATTATTATCAATCTAACTTATATTATTGGGCATATTATGCTTATATGATCGGTAGAACGACAATTACTATACTAATTACTCTTATTATTATCAATCCAACTCATATTATTAACCATATTATGCAGATATGATCGATAGAACCACAATTACTATACTTATTACTCTTCTTATTATCAATCTTACTCATATTATTAGCCATATTATGCTTATATGATCGATAGAACGACAATCACAATACCTATTACTCTTATTACTATCGATCTAACTCATATTATTAGCCATATTATGCATCTATGATCGATAGAACGACAATTACTATACTTATTACTCTTATTATTATCAATCTAACTTATTTTATTGGCCATATTATGCTTATATGATCGGTAGAACGACAATTACTATACTTATTACTATTATTATTATCAATCCAACTCATATTATTAAACATATTATGCAGATATGATCGATAGAACGACAATTACAGTACGTAATACTTTTATTATTATCAATCCAACTCATATTATTAACCATACTATGCTTCTATGATCGATAGAACGACAATGACTATACTTATTACTATTATTATCAATCCAACTTATTTTATTGGCCATATTATGCTTATATGATAGGTAGAACGACAATTACTATACTTATTACTACTATTATTATCAACCTAAGTTATATTATTAGCTATATTATGCTTCCATGGTCGATAGAACAACAATTACTATACTTATTACTCTTATTATTATCAATCCAACTCATATTATTAACCATATTATGCAGATATGATCGATAGAACCACAATTACTATACTTATTACTCTTCTTATTATCAATCTTACTCATATTATTAGCCATATTATGCTTATACGATCGATAGAACGACAATCACTATACCTATTACTCTTATTACTATCGATCTAACTCATATTATTAGCCATATTATGCATCTATGATCGATAGAACGACAATTACTATACTTATTGCTCTTATTATTATCAATCTAACTAATTTTATTGGCCATATTATGCTTATATGATCGGTAGAACGACAATTACTATACTTATTACTATTATTATTATCAACCTACGTTATGTTATTAGCTATATTATGCGTCCATGGTCGATAGAACGACAATTACTAGACTTATTACTCTTATTATTATCAATCCAACTCATATTATTAACCATATTATGCAGATATGATCGATATAACGACAATTACAATACGTATTACTTTTATTATTATGAATCCAACTCATATTATTAACCATACTATGCTTCTATGACCGATAGAACGACAATGACTATACTTATTACTATTATTATCAATCCAACTTATTTTATTGGCCATATTATGCTTATATGATCGGTAGAACGACAATTACTATACCAATTACTCTTATTATTATCAATCCAAGTCATATTATTAACCATATTATGCAGATATGATCGATAGAACGACAATTACTATACTTATTGCTCTTATTATTATCAATCTAACTCATATTATTATCCATATTATGCTTCTATGGTCGATAGAACGACAATGACTATACTTATTACTCTTATTATTTCCAATCTAACTTATATTGTTGGCAATATTATGCTTATATGATCGGTAGAACGACAATTACTATACTTATCACTATTATTATTATCAATCTAACTCATATTATTAGTCATATAATACTTATATGATAGATGGACCTAAAATTACTACACTTATTACTCTTATTATTATCAATCTAACTTATATTATCAGCCATATTATGCTTCCATGGTCGGTAGAACGACAATTACTATACTAATTACTGTTATTAGTATCAATCCAACTAATATTATTAACCATATTATGCAGATATGATCGATAGAACGACAATTACTATACTTATTACTCTTCTTATTATCAATCGAACTCATATTATTAGCCATATTATGCTTCTATGATCGATAGATCGACAATGACTATACTTATTACTCTTACTATTATCAATCTAACTTATATTATTGGGCATATTATGCTTATATAATCGGTAGAACGACAACTACTATACTAATTACTCTTATTATGATCATCCTAACTTATTTTATTGACCATATTATGCTTATATGATCGGTAGAACGACAATTACTGTACTTATTACTATTATTATTATCAATCCAACTCATATTATTAACCATATTATGCAGATATGATCGATAGAACGACAATCACTATACCTATTACTCTTATTACTATCGATCTAACTCATATTATTAGCCATATTATGCATCTATGATCGATAGAACGACAATCACTATACCTATTACTCTTATTACTATCGATCTAACTCATATTATTAGCCATATTCTGCATCTATGATCGATAGAACGACAATTACTATACCTATTACTCTTATTATTATCAATCTAACTTATTTTATTGGCCATATTATGCTTATATGATCGGTAGAACGACAATTACTATACTTATCACTATTATTATTATCAATCTAACTCATATTATTAGTCATATTATACTTATATGATAGATGGACCTAAAATTACTACACTTATTACTCTTATTATTATCAATTTAACTTATATTATCAGCCATATTATGCTTCCATGGTCGGTAGAACGACAATTACTATACTAATTACTCTTATTATTATCAATCCAACTCATATTATTAACCATATTATGCAGATATGATCGATAGAACCACAATTACTATACTTATTACTCTTCTTATTATCAATCTTACTCATATTATTAGCCATATTATGCTTATATGATCGATAGAACGACAATCACTATACCTATTACTCTTATTACTATCGATCTAACTCATATTATTAGCCATATTATGCATCTATGATCGATAGAACGACAATTACTATACTTACTACTCTTATTATTATCAATCTAACTTATTTTATTGGCCATATTATGCTTATATGATCGGTAGAACGACAATTACTATACTTATTACTATTATTATTATCAACCTACGTTATATTATTAGCTATATTATGCGTCCATGGTCGATAGAACGACAACTACTAGACTTATTACTCTTATTATTATCAATCCAACTCATATTATTAACCATATTATGCAGATATGATTGATAGAACGACAATTACAATACGTATTACTTTTATTATTATCAATCCAACTCATATTATTAACCATACTATGCTTCTATGATCGATAGAACGACAATGACTATACTTATTACTATTATTATCAATCCAACTTATTTTATTGGCCATATTATGCTTATATGATAGGTAGAACGACAATTACTACACTTATTACTACTATTATTATCAACCTAAGTTATATTATTAGCTATATTATGCTTCCATGGTCGATAGAACGACAATTACTATACTTATTACTCTTATTATTATCAATCTAACTTATATTGTTGGCCATATTATGCTTATATGATCGGTAGAACGACAATCACTATACCTATTACTCTTATTACTGTCGATCTATCTCATATTATTAGCCATATTATGCATCTATGATCGATAGAACGACAATTACTATACTTATTACTCTTATTATTATCAATCTAACTTATTTTATTGGACATATTATGCTTATATGATCGGTAGAACGACAATCACTATACCTATTACTCTTATTACTATCGATCTAACTCATATTATTAGCCATATTATGCTTATATGATCGGTAGATCGACAATTACTATACTAATTACTCTTATTATTATCAATCCAACTCATATTATTAACCATATTATGCAGATATGATCGATAGAACGACAATCACTATACCTATTACTCTTATTACTATCGATCTAACTCATATTATTGGGCATATTATGCTTATATGATCGGTAGAACGACAATTACTATACTTATCACTATTATTATTATCAATCTAACTCATATTATTAGTCATATAATACTTATATGATAGATGGACCTAAAATTACTACACTTATTACTCTTATTATTATCAATCTAACTTATATTATCAGCCATATTATGCTTCCATGGTCGGTAGAACGACAATTACTATACTAATTACTCCTCTTATTATCAATCTAACTCATATTATTAGCCATATTATGCTTCTATGATCGATAGATCGACAATGACCATACTTATTACTCTTATTATTATCAATCTAACTCATATAGTTGGCCATATTATGCTTCTATGATCGATAGAACGACAATGACTATACTTATTACTCTTATTATTATCAATCTAACTTATATTGTTGGCCATATTATGCTTATATGATCGGTAGAACGACAATCACTATACCTATTACTCTTATTTCTGTCGATCTATCTCATATTATTAGCCATATTATGCATCTATGATCGATAGAACGACAATTACTATACTTATTACTCTTATTATTATCAATCTAACTTATTTTATTGGACATATTATGCTTATATGATCGGTAGAACGACAATTACTATACTTATTACTATTATTATTATCAACCTACGTTATATTATTAGCTATATTATGCGTCCATGGTCGATAGAACGACAATTACTAGACTTATTACAATTATTATTATCAATCCAACTCATATTATTAACCATACTATGCTTCTATGATCGATAGAACGACAATGACTATACTTATTACTCTTATTATTATCACTCTAACTTATATTATTGGGCATATTATGCTTATATGATCGGTAGAACGACAATCACTATACCTATTACTCTTATTACTATCGATCTAACTCATATTATTAGCCATATTATGCTTATATGATCGGTAGATCGACAATTACTATACTAATTACTCTTATTATTATCAATCCAACTCATATTATTAACCATATTATGCAGATATGATCGATAGAACGACAATCACTATACCTATTACTCTTATTACTATCGATCTAACTCATATTATTAGTCATATAATACTTATATGATAGATGGACCTAAAATTACTACACTTATTACTCTTATTATTATCAATCTAACTTATATTATCAGCCATATTATGCTTCCATGGTCGGTAGAACGACAATTACTATACTAATTACTCCTCTTATTATCAATCTAACTCATATTATTAGCCATATTATGCTTCTATGATCGATAGATCGACAATGACCATACTTATTACTCTTATTATTATCAATCTAACTCATATAGTTGGCCATATTATGCTTATATGATCGGTAGAACGACAATTACTATACCAATTACTCTTATTATTATCAATCCAACTCATATTATTAACCATATTATGCAGATATGATCGATAGAACGACAATCACTATACCTATTACTCTTATTATTATCCATCCAACTCATATTATTAACCATACTATGCTTCTATGATCGATAGAACGACAATGACTATACTTATTACTATTATTATCAATCCAACTTATTTTATTGGCCATATTATGCTTATATGATAGGTAGAACGACAATTACTATACTTATTACTACTATTATTATCAACCTAAGTTATATTATTAGCTATATTATGCTACCATGGTCGTTAGAACGACAATTACTATACTTATTACTCTTATTATTATCAATCCAACTCATATTATTAACCATATTATGCAGATATGATCGATAGAACGACAATTACTATACATATTACTCTTCTTATTATCAATCTAACTCATATTATTAGCCATATTATGCTTCTATGATCGATAGATCGACAATGGCTATACTTATTACTCTTATTATTATCAATCTAACTTATATTATTGGGCATATTATGCTTATATAATCGGTAGAACGACAATTACTATACTAATTACTCTTGTTATTATCAATCCAACTCATATTATTAGCCATATTATCCTTCTATGATCGATAGAACGACAATGACTATACTTATTACCCTTATTGTTATCAATCCAACTTATATTGTTGGCCATATTATGCTTATATGATCGGTAGAACGACAATTACTATACTTATCACTATTATTATTATCAATCTAACTCATATTATTAGCCATATTATACTTATATGATAGATGGACCTAAAATTACTATACTTATTACTCTTATTATTATCAATCTAACTTATATTATTGGGCATATTATGCTTATATAATCGGTAGGACGACAATTACTATACTTATTACTCTTATTATTATCAATCTAACTCATATTATTAGCCATATTATGCTTATACGATCGATAGAACTCCAATCACTATACCTATTACTCTTATTACTATCGATCTAACTCATATTATTAGCCATATTATGCATCTATGATCGATAGAACGACAATTACTATACTTATTGCTCTTATTATTATCAATCTAACTAATTTTATTGGCCATATTATGCTTATATGATCGGTAGAACGACAATTACTATACTTATTACTATTATTATTATCAACCTACGTTATATTATTAGCTATATTATGCGTCCATGGTCGATAGAACGACAACTACTAGACTTATTACTCTTATTATTATCAATCCAACTCATATTATTAACCATATTATGCAGATATGATTGATAGAACGACAATTACAATACGTATTACTTTTATTATTATCAATCCAACTCATATTATTAACCATACTATGCTTCTATGATCGATAGAACGACAATGACTATACTTATTACTATTATTATCAATCCAACTTATTTTATTGGCCATATTATGCTTATATGATAGGTAGAACGACAATTACTACACTTATTACTACTATTATTATCAACCTAAGTTATATTATTAGCTATATTATGCTACCATGGTCGTTAGAACGACAATCACTATACCTATTACTCTTATTATTATCAATCCAACTCATATTATTAACCATATTATGCAGATATGATCGGTAGAACGACAATTACTATACTTATTACTATTATTATTATCAATCCAACTCATATTATTAACCATATTATGCAGATATGATCGATAGAACGACAATTACAGTACGTAATACTTTTATTATTATCAATCCAACTCATATTATTAACCATACTATGCTTCTATGATCGATAGAACGACAATGACTATACTTATTACTCTTATTATTATCACTCTAACTTATATTATTGGGCATATTATGCTTATATGATCGGTAGAACGACAATTACTATACTTATCACTATTACTATTATCAATCTAACTCATATTATTAGCCATATTATACTTATATGATAGATGGACCTAAAATTACTATTCTTATTACTCTTATTATTATCAATCTAACTTATATTATCAGCCATATTATGCGTCCATGGTCGGTAGAACGACAACTACTATACTTATTACTCTTATTATTATCAATCTAACTTATATTATTGGGCATATTATGCTTATATAATCGGTAGAACGACAATTACTATACTAATTACTCTTCTTATTATCAATCTAACTCATATTATTAGCCATATTATGCTTCTATGATCGATAGATCGACAATGACCATACTTATTACTATTATTATTATCAATCCAACTCATATTATTAACCATATTATGCAGATATGATCGATAGAACGACAATTACTATACTTATTACTCTTATTATTATCAATCTAACTCATATTATTAACCATACTATGCTTCTATGATCGATAGAACGACAATGACCATACTTATTACTCTTATTATTATCACTCTAACTTATATTATTGGGCATATTATGCTTATATGATCGGTAGAACGACAATTACTATTCTTATCACTATTACTATTATCAATCTAACTCATATTATTAGCCATACTATACTTATATGATAGATGGACCTAAAATTACTATTCTTATTACTCTTATTATTATCAATCTAACTTATATTATCAGCCATATTATGCTTCCATGGTCGGTAGAACGACAACTACTATACTTATTACTCTTATTATTATCAATCTAACTCATATAGTTGGCCATATTATGCTTATATGATCGGTAGAACGACAATTACTATACCAATTACTCTTATTATTATCAATCCAACTCATATTATTAACCATATTATGCAGATATGATCGATAGAACGACAATCACTATACCTATTACTCTTATTACTATCGATCTAACTCATATTATTAGCCATATTATGCATCTATGATCGATAGAACGACAATCACTATACCTATTACTCTTATTACTATCGATCTAACTCATATTATTAGCCATATTATGCATCTATGATCGATAGAACGACAATTACTATACTTATTACTCATATTATTATCAATCTAACTTATTTTATTGGCCATATTATGCTTATATGATCGGTAGAACGACAATTACTATACTTATTACTATTATTATTATCAACCTACGTTATATTATTAGCTATATTATGCGTCCATGGTCGATAGAAGGACAATTACTAGACTTATTACACTTATTATTATCAATCCAACTCATATTATTAACCATATTATGCAGATATGATCGATAGAACGACAATTACTATACATATTACTCTTCTTATTATCAATCTAACTCATATTATTAGCCATATTATGCCTCTATGATCGATAGATCGACAACGACTATACTTATTACTCTTATTATTATCAATCTAACTTATATTATTGGGCATATTATGCTTATATGATCGGTAGATCGACAATTACTATACTAATTACTCTTATTATTATCAATCCAACTCATATTATTAACCATATTATGCAGATATGATCGATAGAACGACAATCACTATACCTATTACTCTTATTACTATCGATCTAACTCATATTATTGGGCATATTATGCTTATATGATCGGTAGAACGACAATTACTATACTTATCACTATTATTATTATCAATCTAACTCATATTATTAGTCATATAATACTTATATGATAGATGGACCTAAAATTACTACACTTATTACTCTTATTATTATCAATCTAACTTATATTATCAGCCATATTATGCTTCCATGGTCGGTAGAACGACAATTACTATACTAATTACTCCTCTTATTATCAATCTAACTCATATTATTAGCCATATTATGCTTCTATGATCGATAGATCGACAATGACCATACTTATTACTCTTATTATTATCAATCTAACTCATATAGTTGGCCATATTATGCTTATATGATCGGTAGAACGACAATTACTATACCAATTACTCTTATTATTATCAATCCAACTCATATTATTAACCATATTATGCAGATATGATCGATAGAACGACAATCACTATACCTATTACTCTTATTACTATCGATCTAACTTATATTGTTGGCCATATTATGCTTATATGATCGGTAGAACGACAATTACTATACTTATCACTATTATTATTATCAATCTAACTCATATTATTAGCCATATTATACTTATATGATAGATGGACCTAAAATTACTATACTTATTACTCTTATTATTATCAATCTAACTTATATTATCAGCCATATTATGCTTCCATGGTCGGTAGAACGACAACTACTATACTTATTACTCTTATTATTATCAATCTAACTTATATTATTGGGCATATTATGCTTATATAATCGGTAGGACGACAATTACTATACTTATTACTCTTATTATTATCAATCTAACTCATATTATTAGCCATATTATGCTTATACGATCGATAGAACTCCAATCACTATACCTATTACTCTTATTACTATCGATCTAACTCATATTATTAGCCATATTATGCATCTATGATCGATAGAACGACAATTACTATACTTATTGCTCTTATTATTATCAATCTAACTAATTTTATTGGCCATATTATGCTTATATGATCGGTAGAACGACAATTACTATACTTATTACTATTATTATTATCAACCTACGTTATATTATTAGCTATATTATGCGTCCATGGTCGATAGAACGACAACTACTAGACTTATTACTCTTATTATTATCAATCCAACTCATATTATTAACCATATTATGCAGATATGATTGATAGAACGACAATTACAATACGTATTACTTTTATTATTATCAATCCAACTCATATTATTAACCATACTATGCTTCTATGATCGATAGAACGACAATGACTATACTTATTACTATTATTATCAATCCAACTTATTTTATTGGCCATATTATGCTTATATGATAGGTAGAACGACAATTACTACACTTATTACTACTATTATTATCAACCTAAGTTATATTATTAGCTATATTATGCTACCATGGTCGTTAGAACGACATTCACTATACCTATTACTCTTATTATTATCAATCCAACTCATATTATTAACCATATTATGCAGATATGATCGGTAGAACGACAATTACTATACTTATTACTATTATTATTATCAATCCAACTCATATTATTAACCATATTATGCAGATATGATCGGTAGAACGACAATTACAGTACGTAATACTTTTATTATTATCAATCCAACTCATATTATTAACCATACTATGCTTCTATGATCGATAGAACGACAATGACTATACTTATTACTCTTATTATTATCACTCTAACTTATATTATTGGGCATATTATGCTTATATGATCGGTAGAACGACAATTACTATACTTATCACTATTACTATTATCAATCTAACTCATATTATTAGCCATATTATACTTATATGATAGATGGACCTAAAATTACTATTCTTATTACTCTTATTATTATCAATCTAACTTATATTATCAGCCATATTATGCGTCCATGGTCGGTAGAACGACAACTACTATACTTATTACTCTTATTATTATCAATCTAACTTATATTATTGGGCATATTATGCTTATATAATCGGTAGAACGACAATTACTATACTAATTACTCTTCTTATTATCAATCTAACTCATATTATTAGCCATATTATGCTTCTATGATCGATAGATCGACAATGACCATACTTATTACTATTATTATTATCAATCCAACTCATATTATTAACCATATTATGCAGATATGATCGATAGAACGACAATTACTATACTTATTACTCTTATTATTATCAATCTAACTCATATTATTAACCATACTATGCTTCTATGATCGATAGAACGACAATGACCATACTTATTACTCTTATTATTATCACTCTAACTTATATTATTGGGCATATTATGCTTATATGATCGGTAGAACGACAATTACTATTCTTATCACTATTACTATTATCAATCTAACTCATATTATTAGCCATATTATACTTATATGATAGATGGACCTAAAATTACTATTCTTATTACTCTTATTATTATCAATCTAACTTATATTATCAGCCATATTATGCTTCCATGGTCGGTAGAACGACAACTACTATACTTATTACTCTTATTATTATCAATCTAACTCATATAGTTGGCCATATTATGCTTATATGATCGGTAGAACGACAATTACTATACCAATTACTCTTATTATTATCAATCCAACTCATATTATTAACCATATTATGCAGATATGATCGATAGAACGACAATCACTATACCTATTACTCTTATTACTATCGATCTAACTCATATTATTAGCCATATTATGCATCTATGATCGATAGAACGACAATCACTATACCTATTACTCTTATTACTATCGATCTAACTCATATTATTAGCCATATTATGCATCTATGATCGATAGAACGACAATTACTATACTTATTACTCATATTATTATCAATCTAACTTATTTTATTGGCCATATTATGCTTATATGATCGGTAGAACGACAATTACTATACTTATTACTATTATTATTATCAACCTACGTTATATTATTAGCTATATTATGCGTCCATGGTCGATAGAAGGACAATTACTAGACTTATTACACTTATTATTATCAATCCAACTCATATTATTAACCATATTATGCAGATATGATCGATAGAACGACAATTACTATACATATTACTCTTCTTATTATCAATCTAACTCATATTATTAGCCATATTATGACTCTATGATCGATAGATCGACAACGACTATACTTATTACTCTTATTATTATCAATCTAACTTATATTATTGGGCATATTATGCTTATATGATCGGTAGATCGACAATTACTATACTAATTACTCTTATTATTATCAATCCAACTCATATTATTAACCATATTATGCAGATATGATCGATAGAACGACAATCACTATACCTATTACTCTTATTACTATCGATCTAACTCATATTATTGGGCATATTATGCTTATATGATCGGTAGAACGACAATTACTATACTTATCACTATTATTATTATCAATCTAACTCATATTATTAGTCATATAATACTTATATGATAGATGGACCTAAAATTACTACACTTATTACTCTTATTATTATCAATCTAACTTATATTATCAGCCATATTATGCTTCCATGGTCGGTAGAACGACAATTACTATACTAATTACTCCTCTTATTATCAATCTAACTCATATTATTAGCCATATTATGCTTCTATGATCGATAGATCGACAATGACCATACTTATTACTCTTATTATTATCAATCTAACTCATATAGTTGGCATATTATGCTTATATGATCGAGTAGAACGACAATTACTATACCAATTACTCTTATTATTATCAATCCAACTCATATTATTAACCATATTATGCAGATATGATCGATAGAACGACAATCACTATACCTATTACTCTTATTACTATCGATCTAACTCATATTATTAGCCATATTATGCATCTATGATCGATAGAACGACAATCACTATACCTATTACTCTTATTACTATCGATCTAACTCATATTATTAGCCATATTATGCATCTATGATCGATTAGAACGACAATTACTATACTTATTACTCATATTATTATCAATCTAACTTATTTTATTGGCCATATTATGCTTATATGATCGGTTAGAACGACAATTACTATACTTATTACTATTATTATTATCAAACCTACGTTATATTATTAGCTATATTATGCGTCCATGGTCGATAGAAGGACAATTACTAGACTTATTACACTTATTATTATCAATCCAACTCATATTATTAACCATATTATGCAGATATGATCGATAGAAACGACAATTACTATACATATTACTCTTCTTATTATCAATCTAACTCATATTATTAGCCATATTATGCCTCTATGATCGATAGATCGACAACGACTATACTTATTACTCTTATTATTATCATCTAACTTATATTATTGGGCATATTATGCTTATATGATCGGTAGATCGACAATTACTATACTAATTACTCTTATTATTATCAATCCAACTCATATTATTAACCATATTATGCAGATATGATCGATAGAACGACAATCACTACACCTATTACTCTTATTACTATCGATCTAACTCATATTATTGGGCATATTATGCTTATATGATCGTAGGTAGAACGGACATTTACTATACTTATCACTATTATTATTATCAATCTAACTCATATTATTAGTCATATAATACTTATATGATAGATGGACCCTAAAATTACTACACTTATTACTCTTATTATTATCAATCTAACTTATATTATCAGCCATATTATGCTTCCATGGTCGGTGATAGAACGACAATTACTATACTAATTACTCCTCTTATTATCAAATCTAACTCATATTATTTTGCCATATTATGCTTCTATGATCGAATAGATCGACAATGACCATACTTATTACTCTTATTATTATCAATCTAACTCATATAGTTGGCCATATTATGCTTATATGATCGTAGAACGACAATTACTATACCAATTACTCTTATTATTATCAATCCAACTCATATTATTAACCATATTATGCAGATATGATCGATAGAACGACAATCACTATACCTATTACTCTTATTACTATCGATCTAACTCATATTATTAAGCCATATTATGCATCTATGATCGATAGAACGACAATCACTATACCTATTACTCTTATTACTATCGATCTAACTCATATTATTAGCCATATTATGCATCTAATGATCGATAGAACGACAATTACTATACTTATTACTCTTATTATCAATCTAACTTATTTTATTGGCCATATTATGCTTATATGATCGGTAGAACGACAATTACTATACTTATTACTATTATTATTATCAACCTACGTTATATTATTAGCTATATTATGCGTCATGGTCGATAGAACGACAATTACTAGGACTTATTACACTTATTATTATCAATCCAACTCATATTATTAACTCATATATGCAGATATGATCGATAGAACGACAATTACTATACATATTACTCTTCTTATTATCAATCTAACTCATATTATTAGCCATATTATGCCTCTATGATCGATAGATCGACAACGACTATACTTATTACTCTTATTATTATCAATCTAACTTATATTATTGGGCATATTATGCTTATATGATCGGTTAGATCGACAATTACTATACTAATTACTCTTATTATTATCAATCCAACTCATATTATTAACCATATTATGCAGATATGATCGATAGAACCACAATTACTATACTTATTACTCTTCTTATTATCAATCTTACTCATATTATTAGCCATATTATGCTTATATGATCGATAGAACGACAATCACTATACCTATTACTCTTATTACTATCGATCTAACTCATATTATTAGCCATATTATGCATCTATGATCGATTAGAACGACATATTACTATACTTATTACTCTTATTATTATCAATCTAACTTATTTTATTGGCAATATTATGCTTATATGATCGGTTAGAACGACAATTACTATACTTATTAGTATTATTATTATCAATCCAACTCATATTATTAAACATATTATTGCTGATATGATCGATAGAACGACAATTACAGTACGTAATACTTTTATTATATCAATCCAACTCATATTATTAACCATAACTATGCTTCTATGATCGATAGAACGACAATGACTATACTTATTACTATTATTATCAATCCAACTTATTTTATTGGCCATATTATGCTTATATGATAGGTAGAACGACAATTACTATACTTATTACTACTATTATTATCAACCTAAGTTATATTATTAGCTATATTATGCTTCCATGGTCGTTAGAACGACAATTACTATACTTATTACTCTTATTATTATCAATCCAACTCATATTATTAACCATATTATGCAGATATGATCGATAGAACGACAATTGCTATACATATTACTCTTCTTATTATCAATCTAACTCATATTATTAGCCATATTATGCTTCTATGATCGATAGATCGACAATGGCTTATACTTATTACTCTTATTATTATCAATCTAACTTATATTATTGGGCATATTATGCTTATATAATCGGTAGAACGACAATTACTATACTAATTACTCTTGTTATTATCAATCCAACTCATATTATTAGCCATATGTATCCTTCTATGATCGATATAGAACGACAATGACTATACTTATTACTCTCTATTGTTATCAATACAACTTATATTGTTGGCCATATTATGCTTATATGATCGGTAGAACGACAATTACTATACTTATCACTATTATTATTATCAATCTAACTCATATTATTAGTCATATTATACTTATTTGATAGATGGACCTAAATTACTTACTACTTATACTTATCAACCTAAGTTATATTATTAACTAGTTATTATAGCTATATTATGCTTCCATGGTCGTTAAGAACGACTATTACTATACTTATTACTCTTATTATTATCAATCCAACTCATATTATTAACCATATTATGCAGATATGATCGATAGAACGACAATTACTATACATATTACTCTTCTTATTATCAATCTAACTCATATTATTAGCCATATTATGCTTATACGATCAATAGAACTCCAATCACTATACCTATTACTCTTATTACTATCGATCTAACTCTATTTATTAGCCATATTATGCATCTATGATCGATATTAGAACGACAATTACTATACTTATTGCTCTTATTATTATCAATCTAACTAATTTTATTGGCCATATTATGCTTATATGATCGGTAGAACGACAATTACTATACTTATTACTATTATTATTATCAACCTACGTTATATTATTAGCTATATTATGCGTCCATGGTCGATAGAACGGCAACTACTAGACTTATTACTCTTATTATTATCAATCCAACTCATATTATTAACCATATTATGCAGATATGATTGATAGAACGACAATTAACAATACGTAGTACTTTTATTATTATCAATCCAACTCATATTATTAACCATACTATGCTTCTATGATCGATAGAACGACAATGACTATACTTATTACTATTATTATCAATCCAACATATTTTATTGGCCATATTATGCTTATATGATAGGTAGAACGACAATTACTACACTTATTACTACTATATTATCAACCTAAGTTATATTATTAGCTATATTATGCTTCCATGGTCGATAGAACGACAATTACTATACTTATTACTCTTATTATTATCAATCTAACTCATATTGTTGGCCATATTATGCTTATATGATCGGTAGAACGACAATTACTATACTAATTACTCTTATTTTTTCTCAATCCAACTCATATTAGTAGCATATTATGCTTCTATGATCGATAGAACGACAATAGAACTCTTATTGATATACATATTATGCTTATATGATCGGTAGAACGACAATCACTATACCTATTACTCTTATTACTGTCGATCTATCTCATATTATTAGCCATATTATGCATCTATGATCGATAGAACGACAATTACTATACTTATTACTCTTATTATTATCAATCTAACTTATTTTATTGGACATATTATGCTTATATGATCGGTAGAACGACAATTACTATACTTATTACTATTATTATTATCAACCTACGTTATATTATTAGCTATATTATGCGTCCATGGTCGATAGAACGACAATTACTAGACTTATTACAATTATTATTATCAATCCAACTCATATTATTAACCATACTATGCTTCTATGATCGATAGAACGACAATGACTATACTTATTACTCTTATTATTATCACTCTAACTTATATTATTGGGCATATTATGCTTATATGATCGGTAGAACGACAATTACTATTCTTATCACTATTACTATTATCAATCTAACTCATATTATTAGCCATATTATACTTATATGATAGATGGACCTAAAATTACTATTCTTATTACTCTTATTATTATCAATCTAACTTATATTATCAGCCATATTATGCTTCCATGGTCGATAGAAGGACAATTACTAGACTTATTACACTTATTATTATCAATCCAACTCATATTATTAACCATATTATGCAGATATGATCGATAGAACGACAATTACTATACATATTACTCTTCTTATTATCAATCTAACTCATATTATTAGCCATATTATGCCTCTATGATCGATAGATCGACAACGACTATACTTATTACTCTTATTATTATCAATCTAACTTATATTATTGGGCATATTATGCTTATATGATCGGTAGATCGACAATTACTATACTAATTACTCTTATTATTATCAATCCAACTCATATTATTAACCATATTATGCAGATATGATCGATAGAACGACAATCACTACACCTATTACTCTTATTACTATCGATCTAACTCATATTATTGGGCATATTATGCTTATATGATCGGTAGAACGACAATTACTATACTTATCACTATTATTATTATCAATCTAACTCATATTATTAGTCATATAATACTTATATGATAGATGGACCTAAAATTACTACACTTATTACTCTTATTATTATCAATCTAACTTATATTATCAGCCATATTATGCTTCCATGGTCGGTAGAACGACAATTACTATACTAATTACTCCTCTTATTATCAATCTAACTCATATTATTTGCCATATTATGCTTCTATGATCGATAGATCGACAATGACCATACTTATTACTCTTATTATTATCAATCTAACTCATATAGTTGGCCATATTATGCTTATATGATCGGTAGAACGACAATTACTATACCAATTACTCTTATTATTATCAATCCAACTCATATTATTAACCATATTATGCAGATATGATCGATAGAACGACAATCACTATACCTATTACTCTTATTACTATCGATCTAACTCATATTATTAGCCATATTATGCATCTATGATCGATAGAACGACAATCACTATACCTATTACTCTTATTACTATCGATCTAACTCATATTATTAGCCATATTATGCATCTATGATCGATAGAACGACAATTACTATACTTATTACTCTTATTATTATCAATCTAACTTATTTTATTGGCCATATTATGCTTATATGATCGGTAGAACGACAATTACTATACTTATTACTATTATTATTATCAACCTAAGTTATATTATTAGCTATATTATGCTTCCATGGTCGTTAGAACGACAATTACTATACTTATTACTCTTATTATTATCAATCCAACTCATATTATTAACCATATTATGCAGATATGATCGATAGAACGACAATTGCTATACATATTACTCTTCTTATTATCAATCTAACTCATATTATTAGCCATATTATGCTTCTATGATCGATAGATCGACAATGGCTATACTTATTACTCTTATTATTATCAATCTAACTTATATTATTGGGCATATTATGCTTATATAATCGGTAGAACGACAATTACTATACTAATTACTCTTGTTATTATCAATCCAACTCATATTATTAGCCATATTATCCTTCTATGATCGATAGAACGACAATGACTATACTTATTACTCTTATTGTTATCAATACAACTTATATTGTTGGCCATATTATGCTTATATGATCGGTAGAACGACAATTACTATACTTATCACTATTATTATTATCAATCTAACTCATATTATTAGTCATATTATACTTATATGATAGATGGACCTAAAATTACTACACTTACTACTCTTATTATTATCAATCTAACTTATATTATCAGCCATATTATGCTTCCATGGTCGGTAGAACGACAATTACTATACTAATTACTCTTATTATTATCAATCCAACTCATATTATTAACCATATTATGCAGATATGATCGATAGAACCACAATTACTATACTTATTACTCTTCTTATTATCAATCTTACTCATATTATTAGCCATATTATGCTTATATGATCGATAGAACGACAATCACTATACCTATTACTCTTATTACTATCGATCTAACTCATATTATTAGCCATATTATGCATCTATGATCGATAGAACGACAATTACTATACTTATTACTCTTATTATTATCAATCTAACTTATTTTATTGGCCATATTATGCTTATATGATCGGTAGAACGACAATTACTATACTTATTAGTATTATTATTATCAATCCAACTCATATTATTAAACATATTATGCAGATATGATCGATAGAACGACAATTACAGTACGTAATACTTTTATTATTATCAATCCAACTCATATTATTAACCATACTATGCTTCTATGATCGATAGAACGACAATGACTATACTTATTACTATTATTATCAATCCAACTTATTTTATTGGCCATATTATGCTTATATGATAGGTAGAACGACAATTACTATACTTATTACTACTATTATTATCAACCTAAGTTATATTATTAGCTATATTATGCTTCCATGGTCGTTAGAACGACAATTACTATACTTATTACTCTTATTATTATCAATCCAACTCATATTATTAACCATATTATGCAGATATGATCGATAGAACGACAATTACTATACATATTACTCTTCTTATTATCAATCTAACTCATATTATTAGCCATATTATGCTTATACGATCAATAGAACTCCAATCACTATACCTATTACTCTTATTACTATCGATCTAACTCATATTATTAGCCATATTATGCATCTATGATCGATAGAACGACAATTACTATACTTATTGCTCTTATTATTATCAATCTAACTAATTTTATTGGCCATATTATGCTTATATGATCGGTAGAACGACAATTACTATACTTATTACTATTATTATTATCAACCTACGTTATATTATTAGCTATATTATGCGTCCATGGTCGATAGAACGGCAACTACTAGACTTATTACTCTTATTATTATCAATCCAACTCATATTATTAACCATATTATGCAGATATGATTGATAGAACGACAATTACAATACGTATTACTTTTATTATTATCAATCCAACTCATATTATTAACCATACTATGCTTCTATGATCGATAGAACGACAATGACTATACTTATTACTATTATTATCAATCCAACTTATTTTATTGACCATATTATGCTTATATGATAGGTAGAACGACAATTACTACACTTATTACTACTATTATTATCAACCTAAGTTATATTATTAGCTATATTATGCTTCCATGGTCGATAGAACGACAATTACTATACTTATTACTCTTATTATTATCAATCTAACTCATATTGTTGGCCATATTATGCTTATATGATCGGTAGAACGACAATTACTATACTAATTACTCTTATTTTTCTCAATCCAACTCATATTATTAGCCATATTATGCTTCTATGATCGATAGAACGACAATGACTATACTTATTACTCTTATTATTATCAATCTAACTTATATTGTTGGCCATATTATGCTTATATGATCGGTAGAACGACAATCACTATACCTATTACTCTTATTACTGTCGATCTATCTCATATTATTAGCCATATTATGCATCTATGATCGATAGAACGACAATTACTATACTTATTACTCTTATTATTATCAATCTAACTTATTTTATTGGACATATTATGCTTATATGATCGGTAGAACGACAATTACTATACTTATTACTATTATTATTATCAACCTACGTTATATTATTAGCTATATTATGCGTCCATGGTCGATAGAACGACAATTACTAGACTTATTACAATTATTATTATCAATCCAAATCATATTATTAACCATACTATGCTTCTATGATCGATAGAACGACAATGACTATACTTATTACTCTTATTATTATCACTCTAACTTATATTATTGGGCATATTATGCTTATATGATCGGTAGAACGACAATTACTATTCTTATCACTATTACTATTATCAATCTAACTCATATTATTAGCCATATTATACTTATATGATAGATGGACCTAAAATTACTATTCTTATTACTCTTATTATTATCAATCTAACTTATATTATCAGCCATATTATGCTTCCATGGTCGGTAGAACGACAACTACTATACTTATTACTCTTATTATTATCAATCTAACTCATATAGTTGGCCATATTATGCTTGTATGATCGGTAGAACGACAATTACTATACCAATTACTCTTATTATTATCAATCCAACTCATATTATTAACCATATTATGCAGATATGATCGATAGAACGACAATCACTATACCTATTACTCTTATTACTATCGATCTAACTCATATTATTAGCCATATTATGCATCTATGATCGATAGAACGACAATCACTATACCTATTACTCTTATTACTATCGATCTAACTCATATTATTAGCCATATTATGCATCTATGATCGATAGAACGACAATTACTATACTTATTACTCATATTATTATCAATCTAACTTATTTTATTGGCCATATTATGCTTATATGATCGGTAGAACGACAATTACTATACTTATTACTATTATTATTATCAACCTACGTTATATTATTAGCTATATTATGCGTCCATGGTCGATAGAAGGACAATTACTAGACTTATTACACTTATTATTATCAATCCAACTCATATTATTAACCATATTATGCAGATATGATCGATAGAACGACAATTACTATACATATTACTCTTCTTATTATCAATCTAACTCATATTATTAGCCATATTATGCCTCTATGATCGATAGATCGACAACGACTATACTTATTACTCTTATTATTATCAATCTAACTTATATTATTGGGCATATTATGCTTATATGATCGGTAGATCGACAATTACTATACTAATTACTCTTATTATTATCAATCCAACTCATATTATTAACCATATTATGCAGATATGATCGATAGAACGACAATCACTATACCTATTACTCTTATTACTATCGATCTAACTCATATTATTGGGCATATTATGCTTATATGATCGGTAGAACGACAATTACTATACTTATCACTATTATTATTATCAATCTAACTCATATTATTAGTCATATAATACTTATATGATAGATGGACCTAAAATTACTACACTTATTACTCTTATTATTATCAATCTAACTTATATTATCAGCCATATTATGCTTCCATGGTCGGTAGAACGACAATTACTATACTAATTACTCCTCTTATTATCAATCTAACTCATATTATTTGCCATATTATGCTTCTATGATCGATAGATCGACAATGACCATACTTATTACTCTTATTATTATCAATCTAACTCATATAGTTGGCCATATTATGCTTATATGATCGGTAGAACGACAATTACTATACCAATTACTCTTATTATTATCAATCCAACTCATATTATTAACCATATTATGCAGATATGATCGATAGAACGACAATCACTATACCTATTACTCTTATTACTATCGATCTAACTCATATTATTAGCCATATTATGCATCTATGATCGATAGAACGACAATCACTATACCTATTACTCTTATTACTATCGATCTAACTCATATTATTAGCCATATTATGCATCTATGATCGATAGAACGACAATTACTATACTTATTACTCTTATTATTATCAATCTAACTTATTTTATTGGCCATATTATGCTTATATGATCGGTAGAACGACAATTACTATACTTATTACTATTATTATTATCAACCTACGTTATATTATTAGCTATATTATGCGTCCATGGTCGATAGAACGACAATTACTAGACTTATTACACTTATTATTATCAATCCAACTCATATTATTAACCATATTATGCAGATATGATCGATAGAACGACAATTACTATACATATTACTCTTCTTATTATCAATCTAACTCATATTATTAGCCATATTATGCCTCTATGATCGATAGATCGACAACGACTATACTTATTACTCTTATTATTATCAATCTAACTTATATTATTGGGCATATTATGCTTATATGATCGGTAGATCGACAATTACTATACTAATTACTCTTATTATTATCAATCCAACTCATATTATTAACCATATTATGCAGATATGATCGATAGAACCACAATTACTATACTTATTACTCTTCTTATTATCAATCTTACTCATATTATTAGCCATATTATGCTTATATGATCGATAGAACGACAATCACTATACCTATTACTCTTATTACTATCGATCTAACTCATATTATTAGCCATATTATGCATCTATGATCGATAGAACGACAATTACTATACTTATTACTCTTATTATTATCAATCTAACTTATTTTATTGGCCATATTATGCTTATATGATCGGTAGAACGACAATTACTATACTTATTAGTATTATTATTATCAATCCAACTCATATTATTAAACATATTATGCAGATATGATCGATAGAACGACAATTACAGTACGTAATACTTTTATTATTATCAATCCAACTCATATTATTAACCATACTATGCTTCTATGATCGATAGAACGACAATGACTATACTTATTACTATTATTATCAATCCAACTTATTTTATTGGCCATATTATGCTTATATGATAGGTAGAACGACAATTACTATACTTATTACTACTATTATTATCAACCTAAGTTATATTATTAGCTATATTATGCTTCCATGGTCGTTAGAACGACAATTACTATACTAATTACTCTTATTATTATCA
Source organism: Megachile rotundata (assembly GCF_050947335.1). Classification (NCBI taxonomy): domain Eukaryota; kingdom Metazoa; phylum Arthropoda; class Insecta; order Hymenoptera; family Megachilidae; genus Megachile; species Megachile rotundata. The sequence continues at coordinate 7,726 of NW_027474133.1, read as the reverse complement.
ATCCAACTCATATTATTAACCATATTATGCAGATATGATCGATAGAACCACAATTACTATACTTATTACTCTTCTTATTATCAATCTTACTCATATTATTAGCCATATTATGCTTATATGATCGATAGAACGACAATCACTATACCTATTACTCTTATTACTATCGATCTAACTCATATTATTAGCCATATTATGCATCTATGATCGATAGAACGACAATTACTATACTTATTACTCTTATTATTATCAATCTAACTTATTTTATTGGCCATATTATGCTTATATGATCGGTAGAACGACAATTACTATACTTATTAGTATTATTATTATCAATCCAACTCATATTATTAAACATATTATGCAGATATGATCGATAGAACGACAATTACAGTACGTAATACTTTTATTATTATCAATCCAACTCATATTATTAACCATACTATGCTTCTATGATCGATAGAACGACAATGACTATACTTATTACTATTATTATCAATCCAACTTATTTTATTGGCCATATTATGCTTATATGATAGGTAGAACGACAATTACTATACTTATTACTACTATTATTATCAACCTAAGTTATATTATTAGCTATATTATGCTTCCATGGTCGTTAGAACGACAATTACTATACTTATTACTCTTATTATTATCAATCCAACTCATATTATTAACCATATTATGCAGATATGATCGATAGAACGACAATTACTATACATATTACTCTTCTTATTATCAATCTAACTCATATTATTAGCCATATTATGCTTATACGATCAATAGAACTCCAATCACTATACCTATTACTCTTATTACTATCGATCTAACTCATATTATTAGCCATATTATGCATCTATGATCGATAGAACGACAATTACTATACTTATTGCTCTTATTATTATCAATCTAACTAATTTTATTGGCCATATTATGCTTATATGATCGGTAGAACGACAATTACTATACTTATTACTATTATTATTATCAACCTACGTTATATTATTAGCTATATTATGCGTCCATGGTCGATAGAACGACAATTACTAGACTTATTACAATTATTATTATCAATCCAACTCATATTATTAACCATACTATGCTTCTATGATCGATAGAACGACAATGACTATACTTATTACTCTTATTATTATCACTCTAACTTATATTATTGGGCATATTATGCTTATATGATCGGTAGAACGACAATCACTATACCTATTACTCTTATTACTATCGATCTAACTCATATTATTAGCCATATTATGCTTATATGATCGGTACATCGACAATTACTATACTAATTACTCTTATTATTATCAATCCAACTCATATTATTAACCATATTATGCAGATATGATCGATAGAACGACAATCACTATACCTATTACTCTTATTACTATCGATCTAACTCATATTATTGGGCATATTATGCTTATATGATCGGTAGAACGACAATTACTATACTTATCACTATTATTATTATCAATCTAACTCATATTATTAGTCATATAATACTTATATGATAGATGGACCTAAAATTACTACAGTTATTACTCTTATTATTATCAATCTAACTTATATTATCAGCCATATTATGCTTCCATGGTCGGTAGAACGACAATTACTATACTAATTACTCCTCTTATTATCAATCTAACTCATATTATTAGCCATATTATGCTTCTATGATCGATAGATCGACAATGACCATACTTATTACTCTTATTATTATCAATCTAACTCATATAGTTGGCCATATTATGCTTATATGATCGGTAGAACGACAATTACTATACCAATTACTCTTATTATTATCAATCCAACTCATATTATTAACCATATTATGCAGATATGATCGATAGAACGACAATCACTATACCTATTACTCTTATTACTATCGATCTAACTCATATTATTAGCCATATTATGCATCTATGATCGATAGAACGACAATCACTATACCTATTACTCTTATTACTATCGATCTAACTCATATTATTAGCCATATTATGCATCTATGATCGATAGAACGACAATTACTATACTTATTACTCTTATTATTATCAATCTAACTTATTTTATTAACCATATTATGCAGATATGATCGATAGAACGACAATTACTATACATATTACTCTTCTTATTATCAATCTAACTCATATTATTAGCCATATTATGCCTCTATGATCGATAGATCGACAACGACTATACTTATTACTCTTATTATTATCAATCTAACTTATATTATTGGGCATATTATGCTTATATGATCGGTAGATCGACAATTACTATACTAATTACTCTTATTATTATCAATCCAACTCATATTATTAACCATATTATGCAGATATGATCGATAGAACGACAATCACTATACCTATTACTCTTATTATTATCAATCCAACTCATATTATTAACCATATTATGCAGATATGATCGATAGAACGACAATCACTATACCTATTACTCTTATTACTATCGATCTAACTCATATTATTAGCCATATTATGCTTATATGATCGATAGACCGACAATCACTATACCTATTACTCTTATTACTATCGATCTAACTCATATTATTAGCCATATTATGCATCTATGATCGATAGAACGACAATTACTATACTATTACTCTTATTATTATCAATCTAACTTATTTTATTGGCCATATTATGCTTATATGATCGGTAGAACGACAATTACTATACTTATTACTATTATTATTATCAATCCAACTCATATTATTAAACATATTATGCAGATATGATCGATAGAACGACAATTACAGTACGTAATACTTTTATTATTATCAATCCAACTCATATTATTAACCATACTATGCTTCTATGATCGATAGAACGACAATGACTATACTTATTACTATTATTATCAATCCAACTTATTTTATTGGCCATATTATGCTTATATGATAGGTAGAACGACAATTACTATACTTATTACTACTATTATTATCAACCTAAGTTATATTATTAGCTATATTATGCTACCATGGTCGTTAGAACGACAATTACTATACTTATTACTCTTATTATTATCAATCCAACTCATATTATTAACCATATTATGCAGATATGATCGATAGAACGACAATTACTATACATATTACTCTTCTTATTATCAATCTAACTCATATTATTAGCCATATTATGCTTCTATGATCGATAGATCGACAATGGCTATACTTATTACTCTTATTATTATCAATCTAACTTATATTATTGGGCATATTATGCTTATATAATCGGTAGAACGACAATTACTATACTAATTACTCTTGTTATTATCAATCCAACTCATATTATTAGCCATATTATCCTTCTATGATCGATAGAACGACAATGACTATACTTATTACCCTTATTGTTATCAATCCAACTTATATTGTTGGCCATATTATGCTTATATGATCGGTAGAACGACAATTACTATACTTATCACTATTATTATTATCAATCTAACTCATATTATTAGCCATATTATACTTATATGATAGATGGACCTAAAATTACTATACTTATTACTCTTATTATTATCAATCTAACTTATATTATCAGCCATATTATGCTTCCATGGATGGTAGAACGACAACTACTATACTTATTACTCTTATTATTATCAATCTAACTTATATTATTGGGCATATTATGCTTATATAATCGGTAGGACGACAATTACTATACTTATTACTCTTATTATTATCAATCTAACTCATATTATTAGCCATATTATGCTTATACGATCGATAGAACTCCAATCACTATACCTATTACTCTTATTACTATCGATCTAACTCATATTATTAGCCATATTATGCATCTATGATCGATAGAACGACAATTACTATACTTATTGCTCTTATTATTATCAATCTAACTAATTTTATTGGCCATATTATGCTTATATGATCGGTAGAACGACAATTACTATACTTATTACTATTATTATTATCAACCTACGTTATATTATTAGCTATATTATGCGTCCATGGTCGATAGAACGACAACTACTAGACTTATTACTCTTATTATTATCAATCCAACTCATATTATTAACCATATTATGCAGATATGATTGATAGAACGACAATTACAATACGTATTACTTTTATTATTATCAATCCAACTCATATTATTAACCATACTATGCTTCTATGATCGATAGAACGACAATGACTATACTTATTACTATTATTATCAATCCAACTTATTTTATTGGCCATATTATGCTTATATGATAGGTAGAACGACAATTACTACACTTATTACTACTATTATTATCAACCTAAGTTATATTATTAGCTATATTATGCTTCCATGATCGATAGAACGACAATTACTATGCATATTACTCTTATTATTATCAATCTAACTCACATTATTAGCCATATTATGCTTAAATGATCGATAGAACGACAATTACTATACTTATTACTCTTATTATTATCAATCTAACTCATATTATTAGCCATATTATGCTTATATGAGCAATAGAACTACAATTACTATACTTATTACTCTTATTATTATCAATCTAACTCATTTTATTAACCATATTACGCAGATATGATCGATAGAACTACAATTACTATACTCATTACTCTTAGTATTATCAATCTAACTCGTATTATTAGCCATATTATGCTTATATGATCGACAGAACGAGAATTACTATACTCACTACTCTTAGTATTATCAATCTAACTCATATTATTAGCCACATTATGCTTATATTATCGATAGAACTACAATTACTATACTCATTACTCTTATTATTATCAATCCAACTCATATTATTACCCATATTATGCTGATATGATCGATAGAACGACATTCACTATACTTGTTACACTCACTATTATCAATCTAACTCATATTATTAACCACATTATGCAGATATGATCGATAGAACGACAATTACTATACTTATTACTCTTATTATTATCATTCTAACTCATATTATTAACCATATTATGCAGATATGAGCGATAGAACTACAATTACTATACTCATTACTCTTATTATTATCAATCTAACTCATATTATTAACCATATTATGCAGACATGATCGATAGAACTACAATTACTATACTCATTACGCTTAGTATTATCAATCTAACTCATATTATTAGCCTTATTATGCTTATATGATCGATAGAACGACAATTACTGTACTTATTACTCTTATTATTATCAATCTAACTCATATTATTAGCCATATTATGCTTATATGATCGATAGAACGAGAATTACTATACTTATTACTCTTATTATTATCAATCTAACTCATATTATTAGCCAAATTATGCTTATATGATCTATAGAACGACAATTACTATACTTATTACGCTTATTATTATGAATCTAACTCATATTATTAACCATATTATGCTAATATGATCGATAGAACGACACTTACTATACTTATTACACTCACTATTATCAATCTAACGCATATTATTAACCATATTATGCAGATATGATCGATAGCACGACATTTACTATACCTATTACTCTTATTATTATCAGCCTAACTCATATTATTAGCCATATTATGCTTATATGATCGATAGAACGACAATTACTATACTCATTACTCTTATTATAATCAATCTAACTCATATTATTAGCCATATTATGCTTATATTATCGATAGAACGACAATTACTATACTTATTACTGTTATTATTATCAATCTAACTCATATTATTAGCCATATTATGCTTAAATGATCGATAGAACTACAAATACTATACTCATTACTCTTATTATTATCAATCCAACTCATATTATTACCCATATTATGCTGATATGATCGATAGAACGACATTCACTATACTTATTACACTCACTATTATCAATCTAACTCATATTATTAACCATATTATGCAGATATGATCGATAGAACTACAATTACTATACTCATTACTCTTAGTATTATCAATCTAACTCATATTATTAGCCATATTATGCTTATATGATCGATAGAATGAGAATTACTATACTCACTACTCTTAGTATTATCAATCTAACTCATATTATTAGCCATATTATGGTTATATTATCGATAGAACGACAATCACTATACTTATTACTGTTATTATTACCAATCTAACTCATATTATTAGCCATATTATGCTTAAATGATCGATAGAATTACAATTACTATACTCATTACTCTTATTATTATCGATCTAACTCATATTATTAGCCATATTATGCTTATATGATCGATAGAACGAGAATTACTATACTCACTACTCTTAGTATTATCAATCTAACTCATATTATTAGCCATATTATGCTTATATGATCGATAGAACGACAATTACTATACTTATTACTCTTATTATTATCAATCTAACTCATATTATTAGCCATATTATGCTTATATGATCGATAGAACGAGAATTACTATACTCACTACTCTTAATATTATCACTCTAACTCATATTATTAGCCATATTATGCTTATATGATCGCCAGACCGACAATTACTATACTTATTACACTCACTGTTATCAATCTTACTCATATTATTAACCATATTATGCAGATATGATCGATAGCACGACAGTTGCTATACACATTACTCTTACTATTATCAATCTAACTCATATTATTAACCATATTATGCAGATATGAGCGATAGAACTACAATTACTACACTCATTACTCTTATTATTATCAATCCAACTCATATTATTACCCATATTATGCTGATATGATCGATAGAACGACATTCACTATACTTATTACACTCACTATTATCAATCTAACTCATATTATTAGCCATATTATGCTTAAATGATCGATAGAATTACAATTACTATACTCATTACTCTTATTATTATCGATCTAACTCATGTTATTAGCCATATTATGCTTATATGATCGATAGAACGAGAATTACTATACTCACTACTCTTAGTATTATCAATCTAACACATATTATTAGCCATATTATGCTCATATGATCGATAGAACGACAATTACTATACTTATTACTCTTATTATTATCAATCTAACTCATATTATTAGCCATATTATGCTTATATGATCGATAGAACGAGAATTACTATACTCACTACTCTTAATATTATCAATCTAACTCATATTATTAGCCATATTATGCTTATATGATCGCCAGAACGACAATTACTATACTCATTACTCTTATTATTATCAATCTAACTCATATTATTAACCATATTATGCAGACATGATCGATAGAACTACAATTACTATACTCATTACGCTTAGTATTATCAATCTAACTCATATTATTAGCCTTATTATGCTTATATGATCGATAGAACGACAATTACTGTACTTATTACTCTTATTATTATCAATCTAACTCATATTATTAGCCATATTATGCTTATATGATCGATAGAACGACAATTACTATACTTATTGCTCTTATTATTATCAATCTAACTAATTTTATTGGCCATATTATGCTTATATGATCGGTAGAACGACAATTACTATACTTATTACTATTATTATTATCAACCTACGTTATATTATTAGCTATATTATGCGTCCATGGTCGATAGAACGACAACTACTAGACTTATTACTCTTATTATTATCAATCCAACTCATATTATTAACCATATTATGCAGATATGATCGATAGAACGACAATTACTATACATATTACTCTTCTTATTATCAATCTAACTCATATTATT
>NW_027474132.1:21104-79220 GCF_050947335.1 Megachile rotundata | reverse complement strand
AGTTAGGTTGATAAAAATAAGAATAATAAGTATAGTAATTGTCGTTCTGTCGATCATATAAGCATAATATGGCTAATAATATGAGTTTGATTAATAATAATAAGAGTAATAAGTATAGTAATTGTCGTTCTATCGATCATTTAAGCATAATATGGCTAATAATATGAGTTAGGTTGATAATAATAAGAGTAATAAGTATAGTAAATGTCGTGCTATCGATCATATCTGCATAATATTGTTAATAATATGAGTTAGATTGATAATGGTGAGTGTAATAAGTATAGTAATTGTCGTTCTATCGATCATATCTGCATACTATGGCTGATAATATAAGTTAGATTGATAATAATAAGAGTAATAAGTATAGTAAAATGTCGTTCTATCGATCATATAAGCATAATAAGGCTAATAATATGAGTTAGATCGATAATGATAAGAGTAATAAGTACAGTAATTGTCGTTCTATCGATTATATAAGCATAATATGGCTAATAATATGAGTTAGATTGATAATAATAAGAGTAATGAGTATAGTAATTGTAGTTCTATCGATCATATCTGCATAATATGGTTAATACTATGAGTAAGATTGATAATAATAATAGTAATAAGTATAGTAATTGTCGTTCTATCGATCATTTAAGCATAATATGGCTAATAATATGAGTTAGATTGATAATAGTAAGTGTAATAAGTATAGTAATTGTCGTTCTATCGATCATTTAAGCATAATATGGCTAATAATATGAGTTAGGTTGATAAAAATAAGAATAATAAGTATAGTAATTGTCGTGCTATCGATCATTTAAGCATAATATGTCTAATAATATGAGTTAGGTTGATAAAAATAAGAATAATAAGTATAGTAATTGTCGTTCTATCGATCATATAAACATAATATGGCTAATAATATGAGTTAGATTGATAATAATAAGAGTAATAAGTATAGTAATTGTCGTTCTATCGATCATTTAATCATAATATGGCTAGTAATATAAGTTAGATTGATAATAATAAGAGTAATAAGTATAGTAATTGTCGTTCTATCGATCATATAAGCATAATATGGTTAATAATATGAGTTAGATTGATAATAATAAGTGTAATAAGTATAGTAATTGTAGTTCTATCGATCATATAAGCATAATATGGCTAATAATATGAGTAAGATTGATAATAATAATAGTAATAAGTATAGTAATTGTCGTTCTATCGATCATATAAGCATAATACGGCTAAAAATATGAGTTAGATTGATAATAATACGAGTAATGAGTATAGTAATTGTCGTTCTATCGATCATTTAAGCATAATATGGCTAATAATATGAGTTAGATTGATAATAATAAGAGTAATGAGTATAGTAATTGTAGTTCTATCGATCGTATCTGCATAATATGGTTAATAATATGAGTTAGATTCATAATAATAAGAGTAATAAGTATAGTAATTGTCGTTCTATCGATCATTTAAGCATAATATGGGTAATAATATGAGTTAGGTTGATAAAAATAAGAATAATCAGTATAGTAATTGTCGTTCTGTCGATCATATAAGCATAATATGGCTAATAATATGAGTTAGATTGATAATAATAAGAGTAATAAGTATAGTAATTGTCGTTCTATCGATCATTTAAGCATAATACGGCTAATAATATGAGTTAGATTGATAATAATAAGAGTAATAAGTATAGTAATTGTAGTTCTATCGATCGTATCTGCATAATACGCTTAATAATATGAGTTAGATTCATAATAATAAGAGTAATAAGTATAGTAATTGTCGTTCTATCGATCATTTAAGCATAATATGGCTAATAATATGAGTTAGGTTGATAATAGTAAGAGTAGTGAGTATAGTAATTGTCGTTCTATCGATCATATAAGCATAATATGGCTAATAATATGAGTTAGATTGATAATAGTAAGTGTAATAAGTATAGTAATTGTAGTTCTATCGATCATATCTGCATAATATGGTTAATAATATGAGTTAGATTCATAATAATAAGAGTAATAAGTATAGTAATTGTCGTTCTATCGATCATTTAAGCATAATATGGGTAATAATATGAGTTAGATTGATAATAATAAGAGTAATAAGTATAGTAATTGTCGTTCTATCGATCATTTAAGCATAATATGGCTAATAATATGAGTTAGATTGATAATAATAAGAGTAGTGAGTATAGTAATTGTCGTTCTATCGATCATATAAGCATAATATGGCTAATAATATGAGTTAGATTGATAATAATAACAGTAATAGGTACAGTAATTGTCGTTCTATCGATAATATAAGCATAATATGGCTAATAATATGAGTTAGATCGATAATGATAAGAGTAATAAGTACAGTAATTGTCGTTCTATCGATCATATATGCATAATATGGCTAATAATATGAGTTAGATTGATAATAGTAAGTGTAATAAGTATAGTAATTGTCGTTCTATCGATCACATATGCATAATATGGCTAATAATATGAGTTAGATTGATAATAATAACAGTAATAAGTACAGTAATTGTCGTTCTATCGATAATATAAGCATAATATGGCTAATAATATAAGTTAGATCGATAATAATAAGAGTAGTGAGTATAGTAATTGTCGTTCTATCGATCATATAAGCATAATATGGCTAATAATATGAGATAGATTGATAATAATAAGAGTAATAAGTATAGTAATTGTCGTTCTCTCGATCATTTAAGCATAACATGGCTGGTAATATGAGTTAGATTGATAATAATAAGAGTAATAAGTATAGTAATTGTCGTTCTATCGATCATATAAACATAATATGGCTAATAATATGAGTCAGATTGATAATAATAAGAGCAATAAGTATAGTAATTGTCGTTCTATCGATCATATAGGCATAATATGGCTAATAATATGAGTAAGATTGATAATAATAATAGTAATAAGTATAGTAATTGTCGTTCTATCGATCATATAAGCATAATACGGCTAAAAATATGAGTTAGATTGATAATAATACGAGTAATGAGTATAGTAATTGTCGTTCTATCGATCATTTAAGCATAATATGGCTAATAATATGAGTTAGATTGATAATAATAAGAGTAATGAGTATAGTAATTGTAGTTCTATCGATCGTATCTGCATAATATGGTTAATAATATGAGTTAGATTCATAATAATAAGAGTAATAAGTATAGTAATTGTCGTTCTATCGATCATTTAAGCATAATATGGCTAATAATATGAGTTAGGTTGATAAAAATAAGAATAATAAGTATAGTAATTGTTGTTCTATCGATCATGTAAACATAATATGGCTAATAATATGAGTTTATGTTGATAATAATAACAGTAATAAGTACAGTAATTGTCGTTCTATCGATAATATAAGCATAATATGGCTAATAATATGAGTTAGATTGATAATAATAAGAGTAATAAGTATAGTAATTGTCGTTCTATCGATCATATAAGCATAATATGGCTAGTAATATGAGTTAGATTGATAATAATAAGAGTAATAAGTATAGTAATTGTCGTTCTATCGATCATATAAGCATAATACGGCTAATAATATGAGTTAGGTTGATAAAAATAAGAATAATAAGCATAGTAATTGTCGTTCTATCGATCATATAAGCATAATATGGCTAATAATATGAGTTAGGTTGATAATAATAAGAGTAATAAGTATAGTAAATGTCGTGCTATCGATCATATCTGCATAATATTGTTAATAATATGAGTTAGATTGATAATAGTGAGTGTAATAAGTATAGTAATTGTCGTTCTATCGATCATATCTGCATAATATGGCTAATAATATGAGTTAGATTGATAATAATAAGAGCAATAAGTATAGTAATTGTCGTTCTATCGATCATATAAGCATAATATGGCTAATAATATGAGTTAGATCGATAATGATAAGAGTAATAAGTACAGTAATTGTCGTTCTATCGATCATATAAGCATAATATGGCTAATAATATGAGTTAGATTGATAATAATAAGAGTAATGAGTATAGTAATTGTAGTTCTATCGATCATATCTGCATAATATGGTTAATAATATGAGTTAGATTCATAATAATAAGAGTAATAAGTATAGTAATTGTCGTTCTATCGATCATTTAAGCATAATATGGGTAATAATATGAGTTAGGTTGATAAAAATAAGAATAATAAGTATAGTAATTGTCGTTCTGTCGATCATATAAGCATAATATGGCGAATAATATGAGTTAGATTGATAATAATAAGAGTAATTAAGTATAGTAATTGTCGTTCTATCGATCATATAGGCATAATATGGCTAATAATATGAGTAAGATTGATAATAATAATAGTAATAAGTATAGTAATTGTCGTTCTATCGATCATATAAGCATAATACGGCTAAAAATATGAGTTAGATTGATAATAATACGAGTAATGAGTATAGTAATTGTCGTTCTATCGATCATTTAAGCATAATATGGCTAATAATATGAGTTAGATTGATAATAATAAGAGTAATGAGTATAGTAATTGTAGTTCTATCGATCGTATCTGCATAATATGGTTAATAATATGAGTTAGATTCATAATAATAAGAGTAATAAGTATAGTAATTGTCGTTCTATCGATCATATAAACATAATATGGCTAATAATATGAGTCAGATTGATAATAATAAGAGCTATAAGTATAGTAATTGTCGTTCTATCGATCATATAGGCATAATATGGCTAATAATATGAGTAAGATTGATAATAATAATAGTAATAAGTATAGTAATTGTCGTTCTATCGATCATATAAGCATAATACGGCTAAAAATATGAGTTAGATTGATAATAATACGAGTAATGAGTATAGTAATTGTCGTTCTATCGATCATTTAAGCATAATATGGCTAATAATATGAGTTAGATTGATAATAATAAGAGTAATGAGTATAGTAATTGTAGTTCTATCGATCGTATCTGCATAATATGGTTAATAATATGAGTTAGATTCATAATAATAAGAGTAATAAGTATAGTAATTGTCGTTCTATCGATCATTTAAGCATAATATGGCTAATAATATGAGTTAGGTTGATAAAAATAAGAATAATAAGTATAGTAATTGTTGTTCTATCGATCATGTAAACATAATATGGCTAATAATATGAGTTTATGTTGATAATAATAAGAGTAATAAGTATAGTAAATGTCGTGCTATCAATCATATCTGCATAATATTGTTAATAATATGAGTTAGATTGATAATAGTGAGTGTAGTAAGTATAGTAATTGTCGTTCTATCGATCATATATGCATAATATAGCTAATAATATGAGTAAGATTGATAATAATAATAGTAATAAGTAAAGTAATTGTCGTTCTATCGATCATTTAAGCATAATATGGCTAATAATATGAGTTAAATTGATAATAATAACAGTAATAAGTACAGTAATTGTCGTTCTATCGATAATATAAGCATAATATGGCTAATAATATGAGTTAGATTGATAATAATAAGAGTAATAAGTATAGTAATTGTCGTTCTATCGATCATATAAGCATAATATGGCTAGTAATATGAGTTAGATTGATAATAATAAGAGTAATAAGTATAGTAATTGTCGTTCTATCGATCATATAAGCATAATACGGCTAATAATATGAGTTAGGTTGATAAAAATAAGAATAATAAGCATAGTAATTGTCGTTCTATCGATCATATAAGCATAATATGGCTAATAATATGAGTTAGGTTGATAATAATAAGAGTAATAAGTATAGTAAATGTCGTGCTATCGATCATATCTGCATAATATTGTTAATAATATGAGTTAGATTGATAATAGTGAGTGTAATAAGTATAGTAATTGTCGTTCTATCGATCATATCTGCATAATATGGCTAATAATATGAGTTAGATTGATAATAATAAGAGCAATAAGTATAGTAATTGTCGTTCTATCGATCATATAAGCATAATATGGCTAATAATATGAGTTAGATCGATAATGATAAGAGTAATAAGTACAGTAATTGTCGTTCTATCGATCATATAAGCATAATATGGCTAATAATATGAGTTAGATTGATAATAATAAGAGTAATGAGTATAGTAATTGTAGTTCTATCGATCATATCTGCATAATATGGTTAATAATATGAGTTAGATTCATAATAATAAGAGTAATAAGTATAGTAATTGTCGTTCTATCGATCATTTAAGCATAATATGGGTAATAATATGAGTTAGGTTGATAAAAATAAGAATAATAAGTATAGTAATTGTCGTTCTGTCGATCATATAAGCATAATATGGCGAATAATATGAGTTAGATTGATAATAATAAGAGTAATAAGTATAGTAATTGTCGTTCTATCGATCATATAAGCATAATATGGCTAATAATATGAGATAGATTGATAATAATAAGAGGAATAAGTATAGTAATTGTCGTTCTATCGATCATTTAAGCATAATATGGCTAATAATATGAGTTAGGTTGATAAAAATAAGAATAATAAGTATAGTAATTGTTGTTCTATCGATCATGTAAACATAATATGGCTAATAATATGAGTTTATGTTGATAATAATAAGAGTAATAAGTATAGTAAATGTCGTGCTATCAATCATATCTGCATAATATTGTTAATAATATGAGTTAGATTGATAATAGTGAGTGTAGTAAGTATAGTAATTGTCGTTCTATCGATCATATATGCATAATATAGCTAATAATATGAGTAAGATTGATAATAATAATAGTAATAAGTAAAGTAATTGTCGTTCTATCGATCATTTAAGCATAATATGGCTAATAATATGAGTTAAATTGATAATAATAACAGTAATAAGTACAGTAATTGTCGTTCTATCGATAATATAAGCATAATATGGCTAATAATATGAGTTAGATTGATAATAATAAGAGTAATAAGTATAGTAATTGTCGTTCTATCGATCATATAAGCATAATATGGCTAGTAATATGAGTTAGATTGATAATAATAAGAGTAATAAGTATAGTAATTGTCGTTCTATCGATCATATAAGCATAATACGGCTAATAATATGAGTTAGGTTGATAAAAATAAGAATAATAAGCATAGTAATTGTCGTTCTATCGATCATATAAGCATAATATGGCTAATAATATGAGTTAGGTTGATAATAATAAGAGTAATAAGAATAGTAAATGTCGTGCTATCGATCATATCTGCATAATATTGTTAATAATATGAGTTAGATTGATAATAGTGAGTGTAATAAGTATAGTAATTGTCGTTCTATCGATCATATCTGCATAATATGGCTAATAATATGAGTTAGATTGATAATAATAAGAGCAATAAGTATAGTAATTGTCGTTCTATCGATCATATAAGCATAATATGGCTAATAATATGAGTTAGATCGATAATGATAAGAGTAATAAGTACAGTAATTGTCGTTCTATCGATCATATAAGCATAATATGGCTAATAATATGAGTTAGATTGATAATAATAAGAGTAATGAGTATAGTAATTGTAGTTCTATCGATCATATCTGCATAATATGGTTAATAATATGAGTTAGATTCATAATAATAAGAGTAATAAGTATAGTAATTGTCGTTCTATCGATCATTTAAGCATAATATGGGTAATAATATGAGTTAGGTTGATAAAAATAAGAATAATAAGTATAGTAATTGTCGTTCTGTCGATCATATAAGCATAATATGGCGAATAATATGAGTTAGATTGATAATAATAAGAGTAATAAGTATAGTAATTGTCGTTCTATCGATCATATAAGCATAATATGGCTAATAATATGAGATAGATTGATAATAATAAGAGGAATAAGTATAGTAATTGTCGTTCTATCGATCATTTAAGCATAATATGGCTAATAATATGAGTTAGATTGATAATAATAAGAGTAATGAGTATAGTAATTGTAGTTCTATCGATCGTATCTGCATAATATGGTTAATAATATGAGTTAGATTCATAATAATAAGAGTAATAAGTATAGTAATTGTCGTTCTATCGATCATTTAAGCATAATATGGCTAATAATATGAGTTAGGTTGATAATAGTAAGAGTAGTGAGTATAGTAATTGTCGTTCTATCGATCATATAAGCATAATATGGCTAATAATATGAGTTAGATTGATAATAGTAAGTGTAATAAGTATAGTAATTGTAGTTCTATCGATCATTTAAGCATAATATGGCTAATAATATGAGTTAGGTTGATAAAAATAAGAATAATAAGTATAGTAATTGTCGTGCTATCGATCATTTAAGCATAATATGTCTAATAATATGAGTTAGGTTGATAAAAATAAGAATAATAAGTATAGTAATTGTCGTGCTATCGATCATTTAAGCATAATATGTCTAATAATATGAGTTAGGTTGATAAAAATAAGAATAATAAGTATAGTAATTGTCGTTCTGTCGATCATATAAGCATAATATGGCTAATAATATGAGTTAGATTAATAATAATAAGAGTAATAAGTATAGTAATTGTCGTTCTATCGATCATTTAAGCATAATATGGCTAATAATATGAGTTAGGTTGATAATAATAAGTGTAATAAGTATAGTAATTGTCGTTCTATCGATCATATATGCATAATATGACTAATAATATGAGTTAGATTGATAATAATAAGAGTAATAAGTATAGTAATTGTCGTTCTATCGATCATTTAAGCATAATATGGCTAATAATATGAGTTAGATTGATAATAGTAAGTGGAATAAGTATAGTAATTGTCGTTCTATCGATCATTTAAGCATAATATGGCTAATAATATGAGTTAGGTTGATAAAAATAAGAATAATAAGTATAGTAATTGTCGTGCTATCGATCATTTAAGCATAATATGTCTAATAATATGAGTTAGGTTGATAAAAATAAGAATAATAAGTATAGTAATTGTCGTTCTATCGATCATATAAACATAATATGGCTAATAATATGAGTTAGATTGATAATAATAAGAGTAATAAGTATAGTAATTGTCGTTCTATCGATCATTTAATCATAATATGGCTAGTAATATAAGTTAGATTGATAATAATAAGAGTAATGAGTATAGTAATTGTAGTTCTATCGATCGTATCTGCATAATATGGTTAATAATATGAGTTAGATTCATAATAATAAGAGTAATAAGTATAGTAATTGTCGTTCTATCGATCATTTAAGCATAATATGGGTAATAATATGAGTTAGGTTGATAAAAATAAGAATAATCAGTATAGTAATTGTCGTTCTGTCGATCATATAAGCATAATATGGCTAATAATATGAGTTAGATTGATAATAATAAGAGTAATAAGTATAGTAATTGTCGTTCTATCGATCATTTAAGCATAATACGGCTAATAATATGAGTTAGATTGATAATAATAAGAGTAATATGTATAGTAATTGTAGTTCTATCGATCGTATCTGCATAATACGCTTAATAATATGAGTTAGATTCATAATAATAAGAGTAATAAGTATAGTAATTGTCGTTCTATCGATCATTTAAGCATAATATGGCTAATAATATGAGTTAGGTTGATAATAGTAAGAGTAGTGAGTATAGTAATTGTCGTTCTATCGATCATATAAGCATAATATGGCTAATAATATGAGTTAGATTGATAATAGTAAGTGTAATAAGTATAGTAATTGTAGTTCTATCGATCATATCTGCATAATATGGTTAATAATATGAGTTAGATTCATAATAATAAGAGTAATAAGTATAGTAATTGTCGTTCTATCGATCATTTAAGCATAATATGGGTAATAATATGAGTTAGATTGATAATAATAAGAGTAATAAGTATAGTAATTGTCGTTCTATCGATCATTTAAGCATAATATGGCTAATAATATGAGTTAGATTGATAATAGTAAGTGTAATAAGTATAGTAATTGTCGTTCTATCGATCATATATGCATAATATGACTAATAATATGAGTTAGATTGATAATAACAACAGTAATAAGTACATTAATTGTCGTTCTATCGATAATATAAGCATAATATGGCTAATAATATGAGTTAGATTGATAATAGTAAGTGTAATAAGTATAGTAATTGTCGTTCTATCGATCATTTAAGCATAATATGGCTAATAATATGAGTTAGGTTGATAATAGTAAGAGTAGTGAGTATAGTAATTGTCGTTCTATCGATCATATAAGCATAATATGGCTAATAATATGAGTTAGATTGATAATAGTAAGTGTAATAAGTATAGTAATTGTAGTTCTATCGATCATATCTGCATAATATGGTTAATAATATGAGTTAGATTCATAATAATAAGAGTAATAAGTATAGTAATTGTCGTTCTATCGATCATTTAAGCATAATATGGGTAATAATATGAGTTAGATTGATAATAATAAGAGTAATAAGTATAGTAATTGTCGTTCTATCGATCATTTAAGCATAATATGGCTAATAATATGAGTTAGATTGATAATAGTAAGTGTAATAAGTATAGTAATTGTCGTTCTATCGATCATATATGCATAATATGACTAATAATATGAGTTAGATTGATAATAACAACAGTAATAAGTACATTAATTGTCGTTCTATCGATAATATAAGCATAATATGGCTAATAATATGAGTTAGGTTGATAATAATAAGAGTAATAAGTATAGTAAATGTCGTGCTATCGATCTTATCTGCATGATATGGTTAATAATATGAGTTAGATTGATAATAGTAAGTGTAATAAGTATAGTAATTGTCGTTCTATCGATCATATATGCATAATATGGCTAATAATATGAGTTAGATTGATAATAATAACAGTAATAAGTACAGTAATGGTCGTTCTATCGATAATATAAGCATAATATGGCTACTAATATGAGTTAGATCAATAATGATAAGCGTAATAAGTACAGTAATTGTCGTTCTGTCGATCATATATGCATAATATGTCTAATAATATGAGTTAGATTGATAATAATAAGAGTAGTGAGTATAGTAATTGTCGTTCTATCGATCATATAAGCATAATATGGCTAATAATATGAGTTAGATTGATAATAATAACAGTAATAGGTACAGTAATTGTCGTTCTATCGATAATATAAGCATAATATGGCTAATAATATGAGTTAGATCGATAATGATAAGAGTAATAAGTACAGTAATTGTCGTTCTATCGATCATATATGCATAATATGGCTAATAATATGAGTTACATTGATAATAGTAAGTGTAATAAGTATACTAATTGTCGTTCTATCGATCACATATGCATAATATGGCTAATAATATGAGTTAGATTGATAATAATAACAGTAATAAGTACAGTAATTGTCGTTCTATCGATAATATAAGCATAATATGGCTAATAATATGAGTTAGATCGATAATAATAAGAGTAGTGAGTATAGTAATTGTCGTTCTATCGATCATATAAGCATAATATGGCTAATAATATGAGATAGATTGATAATAATAAGAGTAATAAGTATAGTAATTGTCGTTCTATCGATCATTTAAGCATAACATGGCTGGTAATATGAGTTAGATTGATAATAATAAGAGTAATAAGTATAGTAATTGTCGTTCTATCGATCATATAAACATAATATGGCTAATAATATAAGTCAGATTGATAATAATAAGAGTAATAAGTATAGTAATTGTCGTTCTATCGATCATTTAATCATAATATGGCTAGTAATATAAGTTAGATTGATAATAATAAGAGTAATAAGTATAGTAATTGTCGTTCTATCGATCATATAAGCATAATATGGTTAATAATATGAGTTAGATTGATAATAATAAGTGTAATAAGTATAGTAATTGTCGTTCTATCGATCATATAGGCATAATATGGCTAATAATATGAGTAAGATTGATAATAATAATAGTAATAAGTATAGTAATTGTCGTTCTATCGATCATATAAGCATAATACGGCTAAAAATATGAGTTAGATTGATAATAATACGAGTAATGAGTATAGTAATTGTCGTTCTATCGATCATTTAAGCATAATATGGCTAATAATATGAGTTAGATTGATAATAATAAGAGTAATGAGTATAGTAATTGTAGTTCTATCGATCGTATCTGCATAATATGGTTAATAATATGAGTTAGATTCATAATAATAAGAGTAATAAGTATAGTAATTGTCGTTCTATCGATCATTTAAGCATAATATGGCTAATAATATGAGTTAGGTTGATAAAAATTAGAATAATAAGTATAGTAATTGTTGTTCTATCGATCATGTAAACATAATATGGCTAATAATATGAGTTTATGTTGATAATAATAAGTGTAATAAGTATAGTAAATGTCGTGCTATCGATCATATCTGCATAATATTGTTAATAATATGAGTTAGATTGATAATAGTGAGTGTAATAAGTATAGTAATTGTCGTTCTATCGATCATATCTGCATAATATGGCTAATAATATGAGTTAGATTGATAATAATAAGAGCAATAAGTATAGTAATTGTCGTTCTATCGATCATATAAGCATAATATGGCTAATAATATGAGTTAGATCGATAATGATAAGAGTAATAAGTACAGTAATTGTCGTTCTATCGATCATATAAGCATAATATGGCTAATAATATGAGTTAGATTGATAATAATAAGAGTAATGAGTATAGTAATTGTAGTTCTATCGATCATATCTGCATAATATGGTTAATAATATGAGTTAGATTCATAATAATAAGAGTAATAAGTATAGTAATTGTCGTTCTATCGATCATTTAAGCATAATATGGGTAATAATATGAGTTAGGTTGATAAAAATAAGAATAATAAGTATAGTAATTGTCGTTCTGTCGATCATATAAGCATAATATGGCGAATAATATGAGTTAGATTGATAATAATAAGAGTAATAAGTATAGTAATTGTCGTTCTATCGATCATATAAGCATAATATGGCTAATAATATGAGATAGATTGATAATAATAAGAGGAATAAGTATAGTAATTGTCGTTCTATCGATCATTTAAGCATAATATGGCTAATAATATGAGTTAGGTTGATAAAAATAAGAATAATAAGTATAGTAATTGTTGTTCTATCGATCATGTAAACATAATATGGCTAATAATATGAGTTTATGTTGATAATAATAAGAGTAATAAGTATAGTAAATGTCGTGCTATCAATCATATCTGCATAATATTGTTAATAATATGAGTTAGATTGATAATAGTGAGTGTAGTAAGTATAGTAATTGTCGTTCTATCGATCATATATGCATAATATAGCTAATAATATGAGTAAGATTGATAATAATAATAGTAATAAGTAAAGTAATTGTCGTTCTATCGATCATTTAAGCATAATATGGCTAATAATATGAGTTAAATTGATAATAATAACAGTAATAAGTACAGTAATTGTCGTTCTATCGATAATATAAGCATAATATGGCTAATAATATGAGTTAGATTGATAATAATAAGAGTAATAAGTATAGTAATTGTCGTTCTATCGATCATATAAGCATAATATGGCTAGTAATATGAGTTAGATTGATAATAATAAGAGTAATAAGTATAGTAATTGTCGTTCTATCGATCATATAAGCATAATACGGCTAATAATATGAGTTAGGTTGATAAAAATAAGAATAATAAGCATAGTAATTGTCGTTCTATCGATCATATAAGCATAATATGGCTAATAATATGAGTTAGGTTGATAATAATAAGAGTAATAAGTATAGTAAATGTCGTGCTATCGATCATATCTGCATAATATTGTTAATAATATGAGTTAGATTGATAATAGTGAGTGTAATAAGTATAGTAATTGTCGTTCTATCGATCATATCTGCATAATATGGCTAATAATATGAGTTAGATTGATAATAATAAGAGCAATAAGTATAGTAATTGTCGTTCTATCGATCATATAAGCATAATATGGCTAATAATATGAGTTAGATCGATAATGATAAGAGTAATAAGTACAGTAATTGTCGTTCTATCGATCATATAAGCATAATATGGCTAATAATATGAGTTAGATTGATAATAATAAGAGTAATGAGTATAGTAATTGTAGTTCTATCGATCATATCTGCATAATATGGTTAATAATATGAGTTAGATTCATAATAATAAGAGTAATAAGTATAGTAATTGTCGTTCTATCGATCATTTAAGCATAATATGGGTAATAATATGAGTTAGGTTGATAAAAATAAGAATAATAAGTATAGTAATTGTCGTTCTGTCGATCATATAAGCATAATATGGCGAATAATATGAGTTAGATTGATAATAATAAGAGTAATAAGTATAGTAATTGTCGTTCTATCGATCATATAAGCATAATATGGCTAATAATATGAGATAGATTGATAATAATAAGAGGAATAAGTATAGTAATTGTCGTTCTATCGATCATTTAAGCATAATATGGCTAATAATATGAGTTAGATTGATAATAATAAGAGTAATGAGTATAGTAATTGTAGTTCTATCGATCGTATCTGCATAATATGGTTAATAATATGAGTTAGATTCATAATAATAAGAGTAATAAGTATAGTAATTGTCGTTCTATCGATCATTTAAGCATAATATGGCTAATAATATGAGTTAGGTTGATAATAGTAAGAGTAGTGAGTATAGTAATTGTCGTTCTATCGATCATATAAGCATAATATGGCTAATAATATGAGTTAGATTGATAATAGTAAGTGTAATAAGTATAGTAATTGTAGTTCTATCGATCATTTAAGCATAATATGGCTAATAATATGAGTTAGGTTGATAAAAATAAGAATAATAAGTATAGTAATTGTCGTGCTATCGATCATTTAAGCATAATATGTCTAATAATATGAGTTAGGTTGATAAAAATAAGAATAATAAGTATAGTAATTGTCGTGCTATCGATCATTTAAGCATAATATGTCTAATAATATGAGTTAGGTTGATAAAAATAAGAATAATAAGTATAGTAATTGTCGTTCTGTCGATCATATAAGCATAATATGGCTAATAATATGAGTTAGATTAATAATAATAAGAGTAATAAGTATAGTAATTGTCGTTCTATCGATCATTTAAGCATAATATGGCTAATAATATGAGTTAGGTTGATAATAATAAGTGTAATAAGTATAGTAATTGTCGTTCTATCGATCATATATGCATAATATGACTAATAATATGAGTTAGATTGATAATAATAAGAGTAATAAGTATAGTAATTGTCGTTCTATCGATCATTTAAGCATAATATGGCTAATAATATGAGTTAGATTGATAATAGTAAGTGGAATAAGTATAGTAATTGTCGTTCTATCGATCATTTAAGCATAATATGGCTAATAATATGAGTTAGGTTGATAAAAATAAGAATAATAAGTATAGTAATTGTCGTGCTATCGATCATTTAAGCATAATATGTCTAATAATATGAGTTAGGTTGATAAAAATAAGAATAATAAGTATAGTAATTGTCGTTCTATCGATCATATAAACATAATATGGCTAATAATATGAGTTAGATTGATAATAATAAGAGTAATAAGTATAGTAATTGTCGTTCTATCGATCATTTAATCATAATATGGCTAGTAATATAAGTTAGATTGATAATAATAAGAGTAATGAGTATAGTAATTGTAGTTCTATCGATCGTATCTGCATAATATGGTTAATAATATGAGTTAGATTCATAATAATAAGAGTAATAAGTATAGTAATTGTCGTTCTATCGATCATTTAAGCATAATATGGGTAATAATATGAGTTAGGTTGATAAAAATAAGAATAATCAGTATAGTAATTGTCGTTCTGTCGATCATATAAGCATAATATGGCTAATAATATGAGTTAGATTGATAATAATAAGAGTAATAAGTATAGTAATTGTCGTTCTATCGATCATTTAAGCATAATACGGCTAATAATATGAGTTAGATTGATAATAATAAGAGTAATATGTATAGTAATTGTAGTTCTATCGATCGTATCTGCATAATACGCTTAATAATATGAGTTAGATTCATAATAATAAGAGTAATAAGTATAGTAATTGTCGTTCTATCGATCATTTAAGCATAATATGGCTAATAATATGAGTTAGGTTGATAATAGTAAGAGTAGTGAGTATAGTAATTGTCGTTCTATCGATCATATAAGCATAATATGGCTAATAATATGAGTTAGATTGATAATAGTAAGTGTAATAAGTATAGTAATTGTAGTTCTATCGATCATATCTGCATAATATGGTTAATAATATGAGTTAGATTCATAATAATAAGAGTAATAAGTATAGTAATTGTCGTTCTATCGATCATTTAAGCATAATATGGGTAATAATATGAGTTAGATTGATAATAATAAGAGTAATAAGTATAGTAATTGTCGTTCTATCGATCATTTAAGCATAATATGGCTAATAATATGAGTTAGATTGATAATAGTAAGTGTAATAAGTATAGTAATTGTCGTTCTATCGATCATATATGCATAATATGACTAATAATATGAGTTAGATTGATAATAACAACAGTAATAAGTACATTAATTGTCGTTCTATCGATAATATAAGCATAATATGGCTAATAATATGAGTTAGATTGATAATAGTAAGTGTAATAAGTATAGTAATTGTCGTTCTATCGATCATTTAAGCATAATATGGCTAATAATATGAGTTAGGTTGATAATAGTAAGAGTAGTGAGTATAGTAATTGTCGTTCTATCGATCATATAAGCATAATATGGCTAATAATATGAGTTAGATTGATAATAGTAAGTGTAATAAGTATAGTAATTGTAGTTCTATCGATCATATCTGCATAATATGGTTAATAATATGAGTTAGATTCATAATAATAAGAGTAATAAGTATAGTAATTGTCGTTCTATCGATCATTTAAGCATAATATGGGTAATAATATGAGTTAGATTGATAATAATAAGAGTAATAAGTATAGTAATTGTCGTTCTATCGATCATTTAAGCATAATATGGCTAATAATATGAGTTAGATTGATAATAGTAAGTGTAATAAGTATAGTAATTGTCGTTCTATCGATCATATATGCATAATATGACTAATAATATGAGTTAGATTGATAATAACAACAGTAATAAGTACATTAATTGTCGTTCTATCGATAATATAAGCATAATATGGCTAATAATATGAGTTAGGTTGATAATAATAAGAGTAATAAGTATAGTAAATGTCGTGCTATCGATCATATCTGCATGATATGGTTAATAATATGAGTTAGATTGATAATAGTAAGTGTAATAAGTATAGTAATTGTCGTTCTATCGATCATATATGCATAATATGGCTAATAATATGAGTTAGATTGATAATAATAACAGTAATAAGTACAGTAATGGTCGTTCTATCGATAATATAAGCATAATATGGCTACTAATATGAGTTAGATCAATAATGATAAGCGTAATAAGTACAGTAATTGTCGTTCTGTCGATCATATATGCATAATATGTCTAATAATATGAGTTAGATTGATAATAATAAGAGTAGTGAGTATAGTAATTGTCGTTCTATCGATCATATAAGCATAATATGGCTAATAATATGAGTTAGATTGATAATAATAACAGTAATAGGTACAGTAATTGTCGTTCTATCGATAATATAAGCATAATATGGCTAATAATATGAGTTAGATCGATAATGATAAGAGTAATAAGTACAGTAATTGTCGTTCTATCGATCATATATGCATAATATGGCTAATAATATGAGTTACATTGATAATAGTAAGTGTAATAAGTATACTAATTGTCGTTCTATCGATCACATATGCATAATATGGCTAATAATATGAGTTAGATTGATAATAATAACAGTAATAAGTACAGTAATTGTCGTTCTATCGATAATATAAGCATAATATGGCTAATAATATGAGTTAGATCGATAATAATAAGAGTAGTGAGTATAGTAATTGTCGTTCTATCGATCATATAAGCATAATATGGCTAATAATATGAGATAGATTGATAATAATAAGAGTAATAAGTATAGTAATTGTCGTTCTATCGATCATTTAAGCATAACATGGCTGGTAATATGAGTTAGATTGATAATAATAAGAGTAATAAGTATAGTAATTGTCGTTCTATCGATCATATAAACATAATATGGCTAATAATATAAGTCAGATTGATAATAATAAGAGTAATAAGTATAGTAATTGTCGTTCTATCGATCATTTAATCATAATATGGCTAGTAATATAAGTTAGATTGATAATAATAAGAGTAATAAGTATAGTAATTGTCGTTCTATCGATCATATAAGCATAATATGGTTAATAATATGAGTTAGATTGATAATAATAAGTGTAATAAGTATAGTAATTGTCGTTCTATCGATCATATAGGCATAATATGGCTAATAATATGAGTAAGATTGATAATAATAATAGTAATAAGTATAGTAATTGTCGTTCTATCGATCATATAAGCATAATACGGCTAAAAATATGAGTTAGATTGATAATAATACGAGTAATGAGTATAGTAATTGTCGTTCTATCGATCATTTAAGCATAATATGGCTAATAATATGAGTTAGATTGATAATAATAAGAGTAATGAGTATAGTAATTGTAGTTCTATCGATCGTATCTGCATAATATGGTTAATAATATGAGTTAGATTCATAATAATAAGAGTAATAAGTATAGTAATTGTCGTTCTATCGATCATATAAGCATAATACGGCTAATAATATGAGTTAGGTTGATAAAAATAAGAATAATAAGCATAGTAATTGTCGTTCTATCGATCATATAAGCATAATATGGCTTATAATATGAGTTAGGTTGATAATAATAAGAGTAATAAGTATAGTAAATGTCGTGCTGTCGATCATATCTGCATAATATTGTTAATAATATGAGTTAGATTGATAATAGTGAGTGTAATAAGTATAGTAATTGTCGTTCTATCGATCATATCTGCATAATATGGCTAATAATATGAGTTAGATTGATAATAATAAGAGTAATAAGTATAGTAATTGTCGTTCTATCGATCATATAAGCATAATATGGCTAATAATATGAGTTAGATCGATAATGATAAGAGTAATAAGTACAGTAATTGTCGTTCTATCGATCATATAAGCATAATATGGCTAATAATATGAGTTAGATTGATAATAATAAGAGTAATGAGTATAGTAATTGTAGTTCTATCGATCATATCTGCATAATATGGTTAATAATATGAGTTAGATTCATAATAATAAGAGTAATAAGTATAGTAATTGTCGTTCTATCGATCATTTAAGCATAACATGGGTAATAATATGAGTTAGGTTGATAAAAATAAGAATAATAAGTATAGTAATTGTCGTTCTGTCGATCATATAAGCATAATATGGCGAATAATATGAGTTAGATTGATAATAATAAGAGTAATAAGTATAGTAATTGTCGTTCTATCGATCATATAAGCATAATATGGCTAATAATATGAGTTAGGTTGATAATAATAAGAGTAATAAGTATAGTAAATGTCGTGCTATCGATCATATCTGCATAATATTGTTAATAATATGAGATAGATTGATAATAGTGAGTGTAATAAGTATAGTAATTGTCGTTCTATCGATCATATCTGCATAATATGGCTAATAATATGAGTTAGATTGATAATAATAAGAGTAATAAGTATAGTAATTGTCGTTCTATCGATCATATAAGCATAATATGGCTAATAATATGAG
Organism: Megachile rotundata; assembly: GCF_050947335.1. Taxonomy (NCBI): domain Eukaryota; kingdom Metazoa; phylum Arthropoda; class Insecta; order Hymenoptera; family Megachilidae; genus Megachile; species Megachile rotundata. Next base: position 59,457 of record NW_027474132.1, on the reverse strand, counting down.
TTAGATTGATATTAATAAGAGTAATGGGTATAGTAATTGTAGTTCTATCGATCATATAAGCATAATATGGCTAATAATATGAGATAGATTGATAATAATAAGAGTAATAAGTATAGTAATTGTCGTTCTATCGATCATATAAGCATAATATGGCTAATAATATGAGTTAGATTGATATTAATAAGAGTAATGGGTATAGTAATTGTAGTTCTATCGATCATATAAGCATAATATGGCTAATAATATGAGATAGATTGATAATAATAAGAGTAATAAGTATAGTAATTGTCGTTCTATCGATCATTTAAGCATAACATGGCTGGTAATATGAGTTAGATTGATAATAATAAGAGTAATAAGTATAGTAATTGTCGTTCTATCGATCATATATGCATAATATGACTAATAATATGAGTTAGATTGATAATAACAACAGTAATAAGTACATTAATTGTCGTTCTATCGATAATATAAGCATAATATGGCTAATAATATGAGTTAGGTTGATAATAATAAGAGTAATAAGTATAGTAAATGTCGTGCTATCGATCATATCTGCATAATATGGTTAATAATATGAGTTAGATTGATAATAATAATAGCAATAAGTATAGTAATTGTCGTTCTATCGATCATTTAAGCATAATATGGCTAATAATATGAGTTAAATTGATAATAATAACAGTAATAAGTACAGTAATTGTCGTTCTATCGATAATATAAGCATAATATGGCTAATAATATGAGTTAGATCGAAAATGATAAGAGTAATAAGTACAGTAATTGTCGTTCTATCGATCATATAAGCATAATATGGCTAATAATATGAGTAAGATTTATAATAATAATAGTAATATGTATAGTAATTGTCGTTCTATCGATCATTTAAGCATAATATGGCTAATAATATGAGTTAGATTGATAATAATAACAGTAATAAGTACAGTAATTGTCGTTCTATCGATAATATAAGCATAATATGGCTAATAATATGAGTTAGATCGATAATGGTAAGAGTAATAAGTACAGTAATTGTCGTTCTATCGATCATATATGCATAATATGGCTAATAATATGAGTTAGATTGATAATAGTAAGTGTAATAAGTATAGTAATTGTCGTTCTATCGATCATATATGAATAATATGGCTAATAATATGAGTTAGATTGATAATAATAACAGTAATAAGTACAGTAATTGTCGTTCTATCGATAATATAAGCATAATATGGCTAGTAATATGAGTTAGATTGATAATAATAAGAGTAATAAGTATAGTAATTGTCGTTCTATCGATCATTTAAGCATAATATGGCTAATAATATGAGTTAGATTCATAATAATAAGAGTAATAAGTATAGTAATTGTCGTTCTATCGATCATATAAGCATAATATGGCTAATAATATGAGTTAGATCGATAATGATAAGAGTAGTAAGTACAGTAATTGTCGTTCTATCGATCATATAAGCATAATATGGCTAATAATATGAGTTAGATTGATAATAATAAGAGTAATGGGTATAGTAATTGTAGTTCTATCGATCATATCTGCATAATATGATTAATAATATGAGTTAGATTCATAGTAATAAGAGTAATAAGTATAGTAATAGTCCTTCTATCGATCATTTAAGCATAATATGGCTAATAATATGAGTTAGGTTGATAAAAATAAGAATAATAAGTATAGCAATTGTCGTTCTGTCGATCATATAAGCATAATATGGCTAATAATATGAGTTAGATTGATAATAATAAGAGTAATAAGTATAGTACTTGCCGTTCTATCGATCATATAAGCATAATATGGCTAATAATATGAGTTAGATTGATAATAGTATGAGTAATAGGTATAGTACTTGTCGTTCTATCGATCATATAAGCATAATATGGCTAATAATATGAGTTAGGTTGATAATAGTAAGAGTAGCGAGTATAGTAATTGTCGTTCTATCGATCATATAAGCATAATATGGCTAATAATATGAGTTAGATTGATAATAGTAAGTGTAATAAGTATAGTAATTGTCGTTCTATCGATCATATATGCATAATATGACTAATAATATGAGTTAGATTGATAATAACAACAGTAATAAGTACATTAATTGTCGTTCTATCGATAATATAAGCATAATATGGCTAATAATATGAGTTAGGTTGATAATAATAAGAGTAATAAGTATAGTAAATGTCGTGCTATCGATCATATCTGCATAATATGGTTAATAATATGAGTTAGATTGATAATAATAATAGCAATAAGTATAGTAATTGTCGTTCTATCGATCATTTAAGCATAATATGGCTAATAATATGAGTTAAATTGATAATAATAACAGTAATAAGTACAGTAATTGTCGTTCTATCGATAATATAAGCATAATATGGCTAATAATATGAGTTAGATCGAAAATGATAAGAGTAATAAGTACAGTAATTGTCGTTCTATCGATCATATAAGCATAATATGGCTAATAATGTGAGTAAGATTTATAATAATAATAGTAATATGTATAGTAATTGTCGTTCTATCGATCATTTAAGCATAATATGGCTAATAATATGAGTTAGATTGATAATAATAACAGTAATAAGTACAGTAATTGTCGTTCTATCGATAATATAAGCATAATATGGCTAATAATATGAGTTAGATCGATAATGGTAAGAGTAATAAGTACAGTAATTGACGTTCTATCGATCATATATGCATAATATGGCTAATAATATGAGTTAGATTGATAATAGTAAGTGTAATAAGTATAGTAATTGTCGTTCTATCGATCATATATGAATAATATGGCTAATAATATGAGTTAGATTGATAATAATAACAGTAATAAGTACAGTAATTGTCGTTCTATCGATAATATAAGCATAATATGGCTAGTAATATGAGTTAGATTGATAATAATAAGAGTAATAAGTATAGTAATTGTCGTTCTATCGATCATTTAAGCATAATATGGCTAATAATATGAGTTAGATTCATAATAATAAGAGTAATAAGTATAGTAATTGTCGTTCTATCGATCATATAAGCATAATATGGCTAATAATATGAGTTAGATCGATAATGATAAGAGTAGTAAGTACAGTAATTGTCGTTCTATCGATCATATAAGCATAATATGGCTAATAATATGAGTTAGATTGATAATAATAAGAGTAATAAGTATAGTACTTGCCGTTCTATCGATCATATAAGCATAATATGGCTAATAATATGAGTTAGATTGATAATAGTATGAGTAATAGGTATAGTAATTGTCGTTCTATCGATCATATAAGCATAATATGGCTAATAATATGAGTTAGATTGATAATAGTAAGTGTAATAAGTACAGTAATTGTCGTTCTGTCGATCATATAAGCATAATATGGCTAATAATATGAGTTAGATTGATAATAATAAGAGTAGTGAGTATAGTAATTGTCGTTCTATCGATCATATAAGCATAATATGGCTAATAATATGAGTTAGATTGATAATAATAAGAGTAATAAGTATAGTAATTGTCGTTCTATCGATCATTTAAGCATAATATGGCTAGCAATATGAGTTAGATTGATAATAATAAGAGTAATAAGTATAGTAATTGTCGTTCTATCGATCATATAGGCATAATATGGCTAATAATATGAGTAAGATTGATAATAATAATAGTAATAAGTATAGTAATTGTCGTTCTATCGATCATATAAGCATAATACGGCTAAAAATATGAGTTAGATTGATAATAATACGAGTAATGAGTATAGTAATTGTCGTTCTATCGATCATTTAAGCATAATATGGCTAATAATATGAGTTAGATTGATAATAATAAGAGTAATGAGTATAGTAATTGTAGTTCTATCGATCGTATCTGCATAATATGGTTAATAATATGAGTTAGATTCATAATAATAAGAGTAATAAGTATAGTAATTGTCGTTCTATCGATCATATAAGCATAATACGGCTAATAATATGAGTTAGGTTGATAAAAATAAGAATAATAAGCATAGTAATTGTCGTTCTATCGATCATATAAGCATAATATGGCTTATAATATGAGTTAGGTTGATAATAATAAGAGTAATAAGTATAGTAAATGTCGTGCTGTCGATCATATCTGCATAATATTGTTAATAATATGAGTTAGATTGATAATAGTGAGTGTAATAAGTATAGTAATTGTCGTTCTATCGATCATATCTGCATAATATGGCTAATAATATGAGTTAGATTGATAATAATAAGAGTAATAAGTATAGTAATTGTCGTTCTATCGATCATATAAGCATAATATGGCTAATAATATGAGTTAGATCGATAATGATAAGAGTAATAAGTACAGTAATTGTCGTTCTATCGATCATATAAGCATAATATGGCTAATAATATGAGTTAGATTGATAATAATAAGAGTAATGAGTATAGTAATTGTAGTTCTATCGATCATATCTGCATAATATGGTTAATAATATGAGTTAGATTCATAATAATAAGAGTAATAAGTATAGTAATTGTCGTTCTATCGATCATTTAAGCATAACATGGGTAATAATATGAGTTAGGTTGATAAAAATAAGAATAATAAGTATAGTAATTGTCGTTCTGTCGATCATATAAGCATAATATGGCGAATAATATGAGTTAGATTGATAATAATAAGAGTAATAAGTATAGTAATTGTCGTTCTATCGATCATATAAGCATAATATGGCTAATAATATGAGTTAGGTTGATAATAATAAGAGTAATAAGTATAGTAAATGTCGTGCTATCGATCATATCTGCATAATATTGTTAATAATATGAGATAGATTGATAATAGTGAGTGTAATAAGTATAGTAATTGTCGTTCTATCGATCATATCTGCATAATATGGCTAATAATATGAGTTAGATTGATAATAATAAGAGTAATAAGTATAGTAATTGTCGTTCTATCGATCATATAAGCATAATATGGCTAATAATATGAGTTAGATTGATATTAATAAGAGTAATGGGTATAGTAATTGTAGTTCTATCGATCATATAAGCATAATATGGCTAATAATATGAGATAGATTGATAATAATAAGAGTAATAAGTATAGTAATTGTCGTTCTATCGATCATATAAGCATAATATGGCTAATAATATGAGTTAGATTGATATTAATAAGAGTAATGGGTATAGTAATTGTAGTTCTATCGATCATATAAGCATAATATGGCTAATAATATGAGATAGATTGATAATAATAAGAGTAATAAGTATAGTAATTGTCGTTCTATCGATCATTTAAGCATAACATGGCTGGTAATATGAGTTAGATTGATAATAATAAGAGTAATAAGTATAGTAATTGTCGTTCTATCGATCATATATGCATAATATGACTAATAATATGAGTTAGATTGATAATAACAACAGTAATAAGTACATTAATTGTCGTTCTATCGATAATATAAGCATAATATGGCTAATAATATGAGTTAGGTTGATAATAATGAGAGTAATAAGTATAGTAAATGTCGTGCTATCGATCATATCTGCATAATATGGTTAATAATATGAGTTAGATTGATAATAATAATAGCAATAAGTATAGTAATTGTCGTTCTATCGATCATTTAAGCATAATATGGCTAATAATATGAGTTAAATTGATAATAATAACAGTAATAAGTACAGTAATTGTCGTTCTATCGATAATATAAGCATAATATGGCTAATAATATGAGTTAGATCGAAAATGATAAGAGTAATAAGTACAGTAATTGTCGTTCTATCGATCATATAAGCATAATATGGCTAATAATATGAGTAAGATTTATAATAATAATAGTAATATGTATAGTAATTGTCGTTCTATCGATCATTTAAGCATAATATGGCTAATAATATGAGTTAGATTGATAATAATAACAGTAATAAGTACAGTAATTGTCGTTCTATCGATAATATAAGCATAATATGGCTAATAATATGAGTTAGATCGATAATGGTAAGAGTAATAAGTACAGTAATTGTCGTTCTATCGATCATATATGCATAATATGGCTAATAATATGAGTTAGATTGATAATAGTAAGTGTAATAAGTATAGTAATTGTCGTTCTATCGATCATATATGAATAATATGGCTAATAATATGAGTTAGATTGATAATAATAACAGTAATAAGTACAGTAATTGTCGTTCTATCGATAATATAAGCATAATATGGCTAGTAATATGAGTTAGATTGATAATAATAAGAGTAATAAGTATAGTAATTGTCGTTCTATCGATCATTTAAGCATAATATGGCTAATAATATGAGTTAGATTCATAATAATAAGAGTAATAAGTATAGTAATTGTCGTTCTATCGATCATATAAGCATAATATGGCTAATAATATGAGTTAGATCGATAATGATAAGAGTAGTAAGTACAGTAATTGTCGTTCTATCGATCATATAAGCATAATATGGCTAATAATATGAGTTAGATTGATAATAATAAGAGTAATGGGTATAGTAATTGTAGTTCTATCGATCATATCTGCATAATATGATTAATAATATGAGTTAGATTCATAGTAATAAGAGTAATAAGTATAGTAATAGTCCTTCTATCGATCATTTAAGCATAATATGGCTAATAATATGAGTTAGGTTGATAAAAATAAGAATAATAAGTATAGCAATTGTCGTTCTGTCGATCATATAAGCATAATATGGCTAATAATATGAGTTAGATTGATAATAATAAGAGTAATAAGTATAGTACTTGCCGTTCTATCGATCATATAAGCATAATATGGCTAATAATATGAGTTAGATTGATAATAGTATGAGTAATAGGTATAGTACTTGTCGTTCTATCGATCATATAAGCATAATATGGCTAATAATATGAGTTAGGTTGATAATAGTAAGAGTAGCGAGTATAGTAATTGTCGTTCTATCGATCATATAAGCATAATATGGCTAATAATATGAGTTAGATTGATAATAGTAAGTGTAATAAGTATAGTAATTGTCGTTCTATCGATCATATATGCATAATATGACTAATAATATGAGTTAGATTGATAATAACAACAGTAATAAGTACATTAATTGTCGTTCTATCGATAATATAAGCATAATATGGCTAATAATATGAGTTAGGTTGATAATAATAAGAGTAATAAGTATAGTAAATGTCGTGCTATCGATCATATCTGCATAATATGGTTAATAATATGAGTTAGATTGATAATAATAATAGCAATAAGTATAGTAATTGTCGTTCTATCGATCATTTAAGCATAATATGGCTAATAATATGAGTTAAATTGATAATAATAACAGTAATAAGTACAGTAATTGTCGTTCTATCGATAATATAAGCATAATATGGCTAATAATATGAGTTAGATCGAAAATGATAAGAGTAATAAGTACAGTAATTGTCGTTCTATCGATCATATAAGCATAATATGGCTAATAATGTGAGTAAGATTTATAATAATAATAGTAATATGTATAGTAATTGTCGTTCTATCGATCATTTAAGCATAATATGGCTAATAATATGAGTTAGATTGATAATAATAACAGTAATAAGTACAGTAATTGTCGTTCTATCGATAATATAAGCATAATATGGCTAATAATATGAGTTAGATCGATAATGGTAAGAGTAATAAGTACAGTAATTGACGTTCTATCGATCATATATGCATAATATGGCTAATAATATGAGTTAGATTGATAATAGTAAGTGTAATAAGTATAGTAATTGTCGTTCTATCGATCATATATGAATAATATGGCTAATAATATGAGTTAGATTGATAATAATAACAGTAATAAGTACAGTAATTGTCGTTCTATCGATAATATAAGCATAATATGGCTAGTAATATGAGTTAGATTGATAATAATAAGAGTAATAAGTATAGTAATTGTCGTTCTATCGATCATTTAAGCATAATATGGCTAATAATATGAGTTAGATTCATAATAATAAGAGTAATAAGTATAGTAATTGTCGTTCTATCGATCATATAAGCATAATATGGCTAATAATATGAGTTAGATCGATAATGATAAGAGTAGTAAGTACAGTAATTGTCGTTCTATCGATCATATAAGCATAATATGGCTAATAATATGAGTTAGATTGATAATAATAAGAGTAATAAGTATAGTACTTGCCGTTCTATCGATCATATAAGCATAATATGGCTAATAATATGAGTTAGATTGATAATAGTATGAGTAATAGGTATAGTAATTGTCGTTCTATCGATCATATAAGCATAATATGGCTAATAATATGAGTTAGATTGATAATAGTAAGTGTAATAAGTACAGTAATTGTCGTTCTGTCGATCATATAAGCATAATATGGCTAATAATATGAGTTAGATTGATAATAATAAGAGTAGTGAGTATAGTAATTGTCGTTCTATCGATCATATAAGCATAATATGGCTAATAATATGAGTTAGATTGATAATAATAAGAGTAATAAGTATAGTAATTGTCGTTCTATCGATCATTTAAGCATAATATGGCTAGCAATATGAGTTAGATTGATAATAATAAGAGTAATAAGTATAGTAATTGTCGTTCTATCGATCATATAAGCATAATATGGCTAATAATATGAGTTAGATCGATAATGATAAGAGTAGTAAGTACAGTAATTGTCGTCCTATCGATCATATAAGCATAATATGGCTAATAATATGAGTTAGATTGATAATAATAAGAGTAATGGGTATAGTAATTGTAGTTCTATCGATCATATCTGCATAATATGGTTAATAATATGAGTTAGATTCATAATAATAAGAGTAATAAGTATAGTAATTGTCGTGCTATCGATCATTTAAGCATAATATGTCTAATAATATGAGTTAGGTTGATAAAAATAAGAATAATAAGTATAGTAATTGTCGTTCTGTCGATCATATAAGCATAATATGGCTAATAATATGAGTTAGATTAATAATAATAAGAGTAATAAGTATAGTAATTGTCGTTCTATCGATCATTTAAGCATAATATGGCTAATAATATGAGTTAGGTTGATAATAATAAGAGTAATAAGTATAGTAAATGTCGTGCTATCGATCATATCTGCATAATATTGTTAATAATATGAGTTAGATTGATAATGGTGAGTGTAATAAGTATAGTAATTGTCGTTCTATCGATCATATCTGCATAATATGGCTGATAATATAAGTTAGATTGATAATAATAAGAGTAATAAGTATAGTAAAATGTCGTTCTATCGATCATATAAGCATAATAAGGCTAATAATATGAGTTAGATCGATAATGATAAGAGTAATAAGTACAGTAATTGTCGTTCTATCGATTATATAAGCATAATATGGCTAATAATATGAGTTAGATTGATAATAATAAGAGTAATGAGTATAGTAATTGTAGTTCTATCGATCATATCTGCATAATATGGTTAATACTATGAGTTAGATTCATAATAATAAGAGTAATAAGTATAGTAATTGTCGTTCTATCGATCATTTAAGCATAATATGGCTAATAATATGAGTTAGGTTGATAAAAATAAGAATAATAAGTATAGTAATTGTCGTGCTATCGATCATTTAAGCATAATATGTCTAATAATATGAGTTAGGTTGATAAAAATAAGAATAATAAGTATAGTAATTGTCGTTCTGTCGATCATATAAGCATAATATGGCTAATAATATGAGTTAGATTAATAATAATAAGAGTAATAAGTATAGTAATTGTCGTTCTATCGATCATTTAAGCATAATATGGCTAATAATATGAGTTAGGTTGATAATAATAAGTGTAATAAGTATAGTAATTGTCGTTCTATCGATCATATATGCATAATATGACTAATAATATGAGTTAGATTGATAATAATAACAGTAATAAGTACAGTAATTGTCGTTCTATCGATAATATAAGCATAATATGGCTAATAATATGAGTTAGATCGATAATAATAAGAGTAGTGAGTATAGTAATTGTCGTTCTATCGATCATATAAGCATAATATGGCTAATAATATGAGATAGATTGATAATAATAAGAGTAATAAGTATAGTAATTGTCGTTCTATCGATCATTTAAGCATAACATGGCTGGTAATATGAGTTAGATTGATAATAATAAGAGTAATAAGTATAGTAATTGTCGTTCTATCGATCATATAAACATAATATGGCTAATAATATGAGTCAGATTGATAATAATAAGAGTAATAAGTATAGTAATTGTCGTTCTATCGATCATTTAATCATAATATGGCTAGTAATATAAGTTAGATTGATAATAATAAGAGTAATAAGTATAGTAATTGTAGTTCTATCGATCGTATCTGCATAATATGGTTAATAATAGGAGTTAGATTCATAATAATAAGAGTAATAAGTATAGTAATTGTCGTTCTATCGATCATTTAAGCATAATATGGCTAATAATATGAGTTAGGTTGATAAAAATAAGAATAATAAGTATAGTAATTGTTGTTCTATCGATCATGTAAACATAATATGGCTAATAATATGAGTTTATGTTGATAATAATAAGAGTAATAAGTATAGTAAATGTCGTGCTATCAATCATATCTGCATAATATTGTTAATAATATGAGTTAGATTGATAATAGTGAGTGTAGTAAGTATAGTAATTGTCGTTCTATCGATCATATATGCATAATATAGCTAATAATATGAGTAAGATTGATAATAATAATAGTAATAAGTATAGTAATTGTCGTTCTATCGATCATATAAGCATAATATGGCTAATAATATGAGTTAGATCGATAATGATAAGAGTAATAAGTACAGTAATTGTCGTTCTATCGATCATATAAGCATAATATGGCTAATAATATGAGTTAGATTGATAATAATAAGAGTAATGAGTATAGTAATTGTAGTTCTATCGATCATATCTGCATAATATGGCTAATAATATGAGTTAGATTGATAATAATAAGAGTAATAAGTATAGTAATTGTCGTTCTATCGATCATATAAGCATAATACGGCTAATAATATGAGTTAGGTTGATAAAAATAAGAATAATAAGCATAGTAATTGTCGTTCTATCGATCATATAAGCATAATATGGCTAATAATATGAGTTAGGTTGATAATAATAAGAGTAATAAGTATAGTAAATGTCGTGCTATCGATCATATCTGCATAATATTGTTAATAATATGAGTTAGATTGATAATAGTGAGTGTAATAAGTATAGTAATTGTCGTTCTATCGATCATATCTGCATAATATGGCTAATAATATGAGTTAGATTGATAATAATAAGAGTAATAAGTATAGTAATTGTCGTTCTATCGATCATATAAGCATAATATGGCTAATAATATGAGTTAGATCGATAATGATAAGAGTAATAAGTATAGTAATTGTCGTTCTATCGAGCATTTAAGCATAGTACGGCTAATAATATGAGTTAGATTGATAATAATAAGAGTAATAAGTACAGTAATTGTCGTTCTATCGATAATATAAGCATAATATGGCTAATAATATGAGTTAGATCGATAATGGTAAGAGTAATAAGTACAGTAATTGTCGTTCTATCGATCATATATGCATAATATGGCTAATAATATGAGTTAGATTGATAATAGTAAGTGTAGTAAGTATAGTAATTGTCGTTCTATCGATCATATATGAATAATATGGCTAATAATATGAGTTAGATTGATAATAATAACAGTAATAAGTACAGTGATTGTCGTTCTATCGATCATATATGCATAATATGGCTAATAATATGAGTTAGATTGATAATAATAAGAGTAATAAGTATAGTAATTGTCGTTCTATCGATCATATAAGCATAATATGGCTAGTAATATGAGTTAGATTGATAATAATAAGAGTAATAAGTATAGTAATTGTCGTTCTATCGATCATATAAGCATAATACGGCTAATAATATGAGTTAGGTTGATAAAAATAAGAATAATAAGCATAGTAATTGTCGTTCTATCGATCATATAAGCATAATATGGCTAATAATATGAGTTAGGTTGATAATAATAAGAGTAATAAGTATAGTAAATGTCGTGCTATCGATCATATCTGCATAATATTGTTAATAATATGAGTTAGATTGATAATAGTGAGTGTAATAAGTATAGTAATTGTCGTTCTATCGATCATATCTGCATAATATGGCTAATAATATGAGTTAGATTGATAATAATAAGAGTAATAAGTATAGTAATTGTCGTTCTATCGATCATATAAGCATAATATGGCTAATAATATGAGTTAGATCGATAATGATAAGAGTAATAAGTACAGTAATTGTCGTTCTATCGATCATATAAGCATAATATGGCTAATAATATGAGTTAGATTGATAATAATAAGAGTAATGAGTATAGTAATTGTAGTTCTATCGATCATATCTGCATAATATGGTTAATAATATGAGTTAGATTCATAATAATACGAGTAATAAGTATAGTAATTGTCGTTCTATCGATCATTTAAGCATAATATGGGTAATAATATGAGTTAGGTTGATAAAAATAAGAATAATCAGTATAGTAATTGTCGTTCTGTCGATCATATAAGCATAATATGGCTAATAATATGAGTTAGATTGATAATAATAAGAGTAATAAGTATAGTAATTGTCGTTCTATCGATCATTTAAGCATAATACGGCTAATAATATGAGTTAGATTGATAATAATAAGAGTAATAAGTATAGTAATTGTAGTTCTATCGATCGTATCTGCATAATACGCTTAATAATATGAGTTAGATTCATAATAATAAGAGTAATAAGTATAGTAATTGTCGTTCTATCGATCATTTAAGCATAATATGGCTAATAATATGAGTTAGGTTGATAATAGTAAGAGTAGTGAGTATAGTAATTGTCGTTCTATCGATCATATAAGCATAATATGGCTAATAATATGAGTTAGATTGATAATAGTAAGTGTAATAAGTATAGTAATTGTAGTTCTATCGATCATATCTGCATAATATGGTTAATAATATGAGTTAGATTCATAATAATAAGAGTAATAAGTATAGTAATTGTCGTTCTATCGATCATTTAAGCATAATATGGGTAATAATATGAGTTAGATTGATAATAATAAGAGTAATAAGTATAGTAATTGTCGTTCTATCGATCATTTAAGCATAATATGGCTAATAATATGAGTTAGATTGATAATAATAAGAGTAGTGAGTATAGTAATTGTCGTTCTATCGATCATATAAGCATAGTATGGCTAATAATATGAGTTAGATTGATAATAATAACAGTAATAGGTACAGTAATTGTCGTTCTATCGATAATATAAGCATAATATGGCTAATAATATGAGTTAGATCGATAATGATAAGAGTAATAAGTACAGTAATTGTCGTTCTATCGATCATATATGCATAATATGGCTAATAATATGAGTTAGATTGATAATAGTAAGTGTAATAAGTATAGTAATTGTCGTTCTATCGATCACATATGCATAATATGGCTAATAATATGAGTTAGATTGATAATAATAACAGTAATAAGTACAGTAATTGTCGTTCTATCGATAATATAAGCATAATATGGCTAATAATATGAGTTAGATCGATAATAATAAGAGTAGTGAGTATAGTAATTGTCGTTCTATCGATCATATAAGCATAATATGGCTAATAATATGAGATAGATTGATAATAATAAGAGTAATAAGTATAGTAATTGTCGTTCTATCGATCATTTAAGCATAACATGGCTGGTAATATGAGTTAGATTGATAATAATAAGAGTAATAAGTATAGTAATTGTCGTTCTATCGATCATATAAACATAATATGGCTAATAATATGAGTCAGATTGATAATAATAAGAGCAATAAGTATAGTAATTGTCGTTCTATCGATCATATAAGCATAATATGGCTAATAATATGAGTAAGATTGATAATAATAATAGTAATAAGTATAGTAATTGTCGTTCTATCGATCATATAAGCATAATACGGCTAAAAATATGAGTTAGATTGATAATAATACGAGTAATGAGTATAGTAATTGTCGTTCTATCGATCATTTAAGCATAATATGGCTAATAATATGAGTTAGATTGATAATAATAAGAGTAATGAGTATAGTAATTGTAGTTCTATCGATCGTATCTGCATAATATGGTTAATAATATGAGTTAGATTCATAATAATAAGAGTAATAAGTATAGTAATTGTCGTTCTATCGATCATTTAAGCATAATATGGCTAATAATATGAGTTAGGTTGATAAAAATAAGAATAATAAGTATAGTAATTGTTGTTCTATCGATCATGTAAACATAATATGGCTAATAATATGAGTTTATGTTGATAATAATAAGAGTAATAAGTATAGTAAATGTCGTGCTATCAATCATATCTGCATAATATTGTTAATAATATGAGTTAGATTGATAATAGTGAGTGTAGTAAGTATAGTAATTGTCGGTCTATCGATCATATATGCATAATATAGCTAATAATATGAGTAAGATTGATAATAATAATAGTAATAAGTAAAGTAATTGTCGTTCTATCGATCATTTAAGCATAATATGGCTAATAATATGAGTTAAATTGATAATAATAACAGTAATAAGTACAGTAATTGTCGTTCTATCGATAATATAAGCATAATATGGCTAATAATATGAGTTAGATTGATAATAATAAGAGTAATAAGTATAGTAATTGTCGTTCTATCGATCATATAAGCATAATATGGCTAGTAATATGAGTTAGATTGATAATAATAAGAGTAATAAGTATAGTAATTGTCGTTCTATCGATCATATAAGCATAATACGGCTAATAATATGAGTTAGGTTGATAAAAATAAGAATAATAAGCATAGTAATTGTCGTTCTATCGATCATATAAGCATAATATGGCTAATAATATGAGTTAGGTTGATAATAATAAGAGTAATAAGTATAGTAAATGTCGTGCTATCGATCATATCTGCATAATATTGTTAATAATATGAGTTAGATTGATAATAGTGAGTGTAATAAGTATAGTAATTGTCGTTCTATCGATCATATCTGCATAATATGGCTAATAATATGAGTTAGATTGATAATAATAAGAGTAATAAGTATAGTAATTGTCGTTCTATCGATCATATAAGCATAATATGGCTAATAATATGAGTTAGATCGATAATGATAAGAGTAATAAGTACAGTAATTGTCGTTCTATCGATCATATAAGCATAATATGGCTAATAATATGAGTTAGATTGATAATAATAAGAGTAATGAGTATAGTAATTGTAGTTCTATCGATCATATCTGCATAATATGGTTAATAATATGAGTTAGATTCATAATAATAAGAGTAATAAGTATAGTAATTGTCGTTCTATCGATCATTTAAGCATAATATGGGTAATAATATGAGTTAGGTTGATAAAAATAAGAATAATAAGTATAGTAATTGTCGTTCTGTCGATCATATAAGCATAATATGGCGAATAATATGAGTTAGATTGATAATAATAAGAGTAATAAGTATAGTAATTGTCGTTCTATCGATCATATAAGCATAATATGGCTAATAATATGAGATAGATTGATAATAATAAGAGGAATAAGTATAGTAATTGTCGTTCTATCGATCATATAAGCATAATATGGCTAATAATATGAGTAAGATTGATAATAATAATAGTAATAAGTATAGTAATTGTCGTTCTATCGATCATATAAGCATAATACGGCTAAAAATATGAGTTAGATTGATAATAATACGAGTAATGAGTATAGTAATTGTCGTTCTATCGATCATTTAAGCATAATATGGCTAATAATATGAGTTAGATTGATAATAATAAGAGTAATGAGTATAGTAATTGTAGTTCTATCGATCGTATCTGCATAATATGGTTAATAATATGAGTTAGATTCATAATAATAAGAGTAATAAGTATAGTAATTGTCGTTCTATCGATCATTTAAGCATAATATGGCTAATAATATGAGTTAGGTTGATAAAAATAAGAATAATAAGTATAGTAATTGTTGTTCTATCGATCATGTAAACATAATATGGCTAATAATATGAGTTTATGTTGATAATAATAAGAGTAATAAGTATAGTAAATGTCGTGCTATCAATCATATCTGCATAATATTGTTAATAATATGAGTTAGATTGATAATAGTGAGTGTAGTAAGTATAGTAATTGTCGTTCTATCGATCATATATGCATAATATAGCTAATAATATGAGTAAGATTGATAATAATAATAGTAATAAGTAAAGTAATTGTCGTTCTATCGATCATTTAAGCATAATATGGCTAATAATATGAGTAAAATTGATAATAATAACAGTAATAAGTACAGTAATTGTCGTTCTATCGATAATATAAGCATAATATGGCTAATAATATGAGTTAGATTGATAATAGTGAGTGTAATAAGTATAGTAATTGTCGTTCTATCGATCATATCTGCATAATATGGCTAATAATATGAGTTAGATTGATAATAATAAGAGTAATAAGTATAGTAATTGTCGTTCTATCGATCATATAAGCATAATATGGCTAATAATATGAGTTAGATCGATAATGATAAGAGTAATAAGTACAGTAATTGTCGTTCTATCGATCATATAAGCATAATATGGCTAATAATATGAGTTAGATTGATAATAATAAGAGTAATGAGTATAGTAATTGTAGTTCTATCGATCATATCTGCATAATATGGTTAATAATATGAGTTAGATTCATAATAATAAGAGTAATAAGTATAGTAATTGTCGTTCTATCGATCATTTAAGCATAATATGGGTAATAATATGAGTTAGGTTGATAAAGATAAGAATAATAAGTATAGTAATTGTCGTTCTGTCGATCATATAAGCATAATATGGCGAATAATATGAGTTAGATTGATAATAATAAGAGTAATAAGTATAGTAATTGTCGTTCTATCGATCATTTAAGCATAGTACGGCTAATAATATGAGTTAGATTGATAATAATAAGAGTAATAAGTATAGTAATTGTAGTTCTATCGATCGTATCTGCATAATATGCTTAATAATATGAGTTAGATTCATAATAATAAGAGTAATAAGTATAGTAATTGTCGTTCTATCGATCATTTAAGCATAATATGGGTAATAATATGAGTTAGGTTGATAAAAATAAGAATAATCAGTATAGTAATTGTCGTTCTGTCGATCATATAAGCATAATATGGCTAATAATATGAGTTAGATTGATAATAATAAGAGTAATAAGTATAGTAATTGTCGTTCCATCGATCATTTAAGCATAATACGGCTAATAATATGAGTTAGATTGATAATAATAAGAGTAATAAGTATAGTAATTGTAGTTCTATCGATCGTATCTGCATAATACGCTTAATAATATGAGTTAGATTCATAATAATAAGAGTAATAAGTATAGTAATTGTCGTTCTATCGATCATTTAAGCATAATATGGCTAATAATATGAGTTAGGTTGATAATAGTAAGAGTAGTGAGTATAGTAATTGTCGTTCTATCGATCATATAAGCATAATATGGCTAATAATATGAGTTAGATTGATAATAGTAAGTGTAATAAGTATAGTAATTGTAGTTCTATCGATCATTTAAGCATAATATGGCTAATAATATGAGTTAGGTTGATAAAAATAAGAATAATAAGTATAGTAATTGTCGTGCTATCGATCATTTAAGCATAATATGTCTAATAATATGAGTTAGGTTGATAAAAATAAGAATAATAAGTATAGTAATTGTCGTGCTATCGATCATTTAAGCATAATATGTCTAATAATATGAGTTAGGTTGATAAAAATAAGAATAATAAGTATAGTAATTGTCGTTCTGTCGATCATATAAGCATAATATGGCTAATAATATGAGTTAGATTAATAATAATAAGAGTAATAAGTATAGTAATTGTCGTTCTATCGATCATTTAAGCATAATATGGCTAATAATATGAGTTAGGTTGATAATAATAAGTGTAATAAGTATAGTAATTGTCGTTCTATCGATCATATATGCATAATATGACTAATAATATGAGTTAGATTGATAATAATAAGAGTAATAAGTATAGTAATTGTCGTTCTATCGATCATTTAAGCATAATATGGCTAATAATATGAGTTAGATTGATAATAGTAAGTGGAATAAGTGTAGTAATTGTCGTTCTATCGATCATTTAAGCATAATATGGCTAATAATATGAGTTAGGTTGATAAAAATAAGAATAATAAGTATAGTAATTGTCGTGCTATCGATCATTTAAGCATAATATGTCTAATAATATGAGTTAGGTTGATAAAAATAAGAATAATAAGTATAGTAATTGTCGTTCTATCGATCATATAAACATAATATGGCTAATAATATGAGTTAGATTGATAATAATAAGAGTAATAAGTATAGTATTTGTCGTTCTATCGATCATTTAATCATAATATGGCTAGTAATATAAGTTAGATTGATAATAATAAGAGTAATGAGTATAGTAATTGTAGTTCTATCGATCGTATCTGCATAATATGGTTAATAATATGAGTTAGATTCATAATAATAAGAGTAATAAGTATAGTAATTGTCGTTCTATCGATCATTTAAGCATAATATGGGTAATAATATGAGTTAGGTTGATAAAAATAAGAATAATCAGTATAGTAATTGTCGTTCTGTCGATCATATAAGCATAATATGGCTAATAATATGAGTTAGATTGATAATAATAAGAGTAATAAGTATAGTAATTGTCGTTCTATCGATCATTTAAGCATAATACGGCTAATAATATGAGTTAGATTGATAATAATAAGAGTAATATGTATAGTAATTGTAGTTCTATCGATCGTATCTGCATAATACGCTTAATAATATGAGTTAGATTCATAATAATAAGAGTAATAAGTATAGTAATTGTCGTTCTATCGATCATTTAAGCATAATATGGCTAATAATATGAGTTAGGTTGATAATAGTAAGAGTAGTGAGTATAGTAATTGTCGTTCTATCGATCATATAAGCATAATATGGCTAATAATATGAGTTAGATTGATAATAGTAAGTGTAATAAGTATAGTAATTGTAGTTCTATCGATCATATCTGCATAATATGGTTAATAATATGAGTTAGATTCATAATAATAAGAGTAATAAGTATAGTAATTGTCGTTCTATCGATCATTTAAGCATAATATGGGTAATAATATGAGTTAGATTGATAATAATAAGAGTAATAAGTATAGTAATTGTCGTTCTATCGATCATTTAAGCATAATATGGCTAATAATATGAGTTAGATTGATAATAGTAAGTGTAATAAGTATAGTAATTGTCGTTCTATCGATCATATATGCATAATATGACTAATAATATGAGTTAGATTGATAATAACAACAGCAATAAGTACATTAATTGTCGTTCTATCGATAATATAAGCATAATATGGCTAATAATATGAGTTAGATTGATAATAGTAAGTGTAATAAGTATAGTAATTGTCGTTCTATCGATCATTTAAGCATAATATGGCTAATAATATGAGTTAGGTTGATAATAGTAAGAGTAGTGAGTATAGTAATTGTCGTTCTATCGATCATATAAGCATAATATGGCTAATAATATGAGTTAGATTGATAATAGTAAGTGTAATAAGTATAGTAATTGTAGTTCTATCGATCATATCTGCATAATATGGTTAATAATATGAGTTAGATTCATAATAATAAGAGTAATAAGTATAGTAATTGTCGTTCTATCGATCATTTAAGCATAATATGGGTAATAATATGAGTTAGATTGATAATAATAAGAGTAATAAGTATAGTAATTGTCGTTCTATCGATCATTTAAGCATAATATGGCTAATAATATGAGTTAGATTGATAATAGTAAGTGTAATAAGTATAGTAATTGTCGTTCTATCGATCATATATGCATAATATGACTAATAATATGAGTTAGATTGATAATAACAACAGTAATAAGTACATTAATTGTCGTTCTATCGATAATATAAGCATAATATGGCTAATAATATGAGTTAGGTTGATAATAATAAGAGTAATAAGTATAGTAAATGTCGTGCTATCGATCATATCTGCATGATATGGTTAATAATATGAGTTAGATTGATAATAGTAAGTGTAATAAGTATAGTAATTGTCGTTCTATCGATCATATATGCATAATATGGCTAATAATATGAGTTAGATTGATAATAATAACAGTAATAAGTACAGTAATGGTCGTTCTATCGATAATATAAGCATAATATGGCTACTAATATGAGTTAGATCAATAATGATAAGCGTAATAAGTACAGTAATTGTCGTTCTGTCGATCATATATGCATAATATGTCTAATAATATGAGTTAGATTGATAATAATAAGAGTAGTGAGTATAGTAATTGTCGTTCTATCGATCATATAAGCATAATATGGCTAATAATATGAGTTAGATTGATAATAATAACAGTAATAGGTACAGTAATTGTCGTTCTATCGATAATATAAGCATAATATGGCTAATAATATGAGTTAGATCGATAATGATAAGAGTAATAAGTACAGTAATTGTCGTTCTATCGATCATATATGCATAATATGGCTAATAATATGAGTTAGATTGATAATAGTAAGTGTAATAAGTATACTAATTGTCGTTCTATCGATCACATATGCATAATATGGCTAATAATATGAGTTAGATTGATAATAATAACAGTAATAAGTACAGTAATTGTCGTTCTATCGATAATATAAGCATAATATGGCTAATAATATGAGTTAGATCGATAATAATAAGAGTAGTGAGTATAGTAATTGTCGTTCTATCGATCATATAAGCATAATATGGCTAATAATATGAGATAGATTGATAATAATAAGAGTAATAAGTATAGTAATTGTCGTTCTATCGATCATTTAAGCATAACATGGCTGGTAATATGAGTTAGATTGATAATAATAAGAGTAATAAGTATAGTAATTGTCGTTCTATCGATCATATAAACATAATATGGCTAATAATATGAGTTAGATTCATAATAATAAGAGTAATAAGTATAGTAATTGTCGTTCTATCGATCATTTAAGCATAATATGGCTAATAATATGAGTTAGGTTGATAATAGTAAGAGTAGTGAGTATAGTAATTGTCGTTCTATCGATCATATAAGCATAATATGGCTAATAATATGAGTTAGATTGATAATAGTAAGTGTAATAAGTATAGTAATTGTAGTTCTATCGATCATATCTGCATAATATGGTTAATAATATGAGTTAGATTCATAATAATAAGAGTAATAAGTATAGTAATTGTCGTTCTATCGATCATTTAAGCATAATATGGGTAATAATATGAGTTAGATTGATAATAATAAGAGTAATAAGTATAGTAATTGTCGTTCTATCGATCATTTAAGCATAATATGGCTAATAATATGAGTTAGATTGATAATAGTAAGTGTAATAAGTATAGTAATTGTCGTTCTATCGATCATATATGCATAATATGACTAATAATATGAGTTAGATTGATAATAACAACAGCAATAAGTACATTAATTGTCGTTCTATCGATAATATAAGCATAATATGGCTAATAATATGAGTTAGATTGATAATAGTAAGTGTAATAAGTATAGTAATTGTCGTTCTATCGATCATTTAAGCATAATATGGCTAATAATATGAGTTAGGTTGATAATAGTAAGAGTAGTGAGTATAGTAATTGTCGTTCTATCGATCATATAAGCATAATATGGCTAATAATATGAGTTAGATTGATAATAGTAAGTGTAATAAGTATAGTAATTGTAGTTCTATCGATCATATCTGCATAATATGGTTAATAATATGAGTTAGATTCATAATAATAAGAGTAATAAGTATAGTAATTGTCGTTCTATCGATCATTTAAGCATAATATGGGTAATAATATGAGTTAGATTGATAATAATAAGAGTAATAAGTATAGTAATTGTCGTTCTATCGATCATTTAAGCATAATATGGCTAATAATATGAGTTAGATTGATAATAGTAAGTGTAATAAGTATAGTAATTGTCGTTCTATCGATCATATATGCATAATATGACTAATAATATGAGTTAGATTGATAATAACAACAGTAATAAGTACATTAATTGTCGTTCTATCGATAATATAAGCATAATATGGCTAATAATATGAGTTAGGTTGATAATAATAAGAGTAATATGTATAGTAAATGTCGTGCTATCGATCATATCTGCATGATATGGTTAATAATATGAGTTAGATTGATAATAGTAAGTGTAATAAGTATAGTAATTGTCGTTCTATCGATCATATATGCATAATATGGCTAATAATATGAGTTAGATTGATAATAATAACAGTAATAAGTACAGTAATGGTCGTTCTATCGATAATATAAGCATAATATGGCTACTAATATGAGTTAGATCAATAATGATAAGCGTAATAAGTACAGTAATTGTCGTTCTGTCGATCATATATGCATAATATGTCTAATAATATGAGTTAGATTGATAATAATAAGAGTAGTGAGTATAGTAATTGTCGTTCTATCGATCATATAAGCATAATATGGCTAATAATATGAGTTAGATTGATAATAATAACAGTAATAGGTACAGTAATTGTCGTTCTATCGATAATATAAGCATAATATGGCTAATAATATGAGTTAGATCGATAATGATAAGAGTAATAAGTACAGTAATTGTCGTTCTATCGATCATATATGCATAATATGGCTAATAATATGAGTTAGATTGATAATAGTAAGTGTAATAAGTATACTAATTGTCGTTCTATCGATCACATATGCATAATATGGCTAATAATATGAGTTAGATTGATAATAATAACAGTAATAAGTACAGTAATTGTCGTTCTATCGATAATATAAGCATAATATGGCTAATAATATGAGTTAGATCGATAATAATAAGAGTAGTGAGTATAGTAATTGTCGTTCTATCGATCATATAAGCATAATATGGCTAATAATATGAGATAGATTGATAATAATAAGAGTAATAAGTATAGTAATTGTCGTTCTATCGATCATTTAAGCATAACATGGCTGGTAATATGAGTTAGATTGATAATAATAAGAGTAATAAGTATAGTAATTGTCGTTCTATCGATCATATAAACATAATATGGCTAATAATATGAGTCAGATTGATAATAATAAGAGTAATAAGTATAGTAATTGTCGTTCTATCGATCATTTAATCATAATATGGCTAGTAATATAAGTTAGATTGATAATAATAAGAGTAATAAGTATAGTAATTGTCGTTCTATCGATCATATAAGCATAATATGGTTAATAATATGAGTTAGATTGATAATAATAAGTGTAATAAGTATAGTAATTGTCGTTCTATCGATCATATAAGCATAATATGGCTAATAATATGAGTAAGATTGATAATAATAATAGTAATAAGTATAGTAATTGTCGTTCTATCGATCATATAAGCATAATACGGCTAAAAATATGAGTTAGATTGATAATAATACGAGTAATGAGTATAGTAATTGTCGTTCTATCGATCATTTAAGCATAATATGGCTAATAATATGAGTTAGATTGATAATAATAAGAGTAATGAGTATAGTAATTGTAGTTCTATCGATCGTATCTGCATAATATGGTTAATAATATGAGTTAGATTCATAATAATAAGAGTAATAAGTATAGTAATTGTCGTTCTATCGATCATTTAAGCATAATATGGCTTAATAATATGAGTTAGGTTGATAAAAATAAGAATAATAAGTATAGTAATTGTTGTTCTATCGATCATGTAAACATAATATGGCTAATAATATGAGTTTATGTTGATAATAATAAGAGTAATAAGTATAGTAAATGTCGTGCTATCAATCATATCTGCATAATATTGTTAATAATATGAGTTAGATTGATAATAGTGAGTGTAGTAAGTATAGTAATTGTCGTTCTATCCATCATATATGCATAATATAGCTAATAATATGAGTAAGATTGATAATAATAATAGTAATAAGTATAGTAATTGTCGTTCTATCGATCATTTAAGCATAATATGGCTAATAATATGAGTTAAATTGATAATAATAACAGTAATAAGTACAGTAATTGTCGTTCTATCGATAATATAAGCATAATATGGCTAATAATATGAGTTAGATTGATAATAATAAGAGTAATAAGTACAGTAATTGTCGTTCTATCGATCATATAAGCATAATATGGCTAGTAATATGAGTTAGATTGATAATAATAAGAGTAATAAGTATAGTAATTGTCGTTCTATCGATCATATAAGCATAATACGGCTAATAATATGAGTTAGGTTGATAAAAATAAGAATAATAAGCATAGTAATTGTCGTTCTATCGATCATATAAGCATAATATGGCTAATAATATGAGTTAGGTTGATAATAATAAGAGTAATAAGTATAGTAAATGTCGTGCTGTCGATCATATCTGCATAATATTGTTAATAATATGAGTTAGATTGATAATAGTGAGTGTAATAAGTATAGTAATTGTCGTTCTATCGATCATATCTGCATAATATGGCTAATAATATGAGTTAGATTGATAATAATAAGAGTAATAAGTATAGTAATTGTCGTTCTATCGATCATATAAGCATAATATGGCTAATAATATGAGTTAGATCGATAATGATAAGAGTAATAAGTACAGTAAATGTCGTTCTATCGATCATATAAGCATAATATGGCTAATAATATGAGTTAGATTGATAATAATAAGAGTAATGAGTATAGTAATTGTAGTTCTATCGATCATATCTGCATAATATGGTTAATAATATGAGTTAGATTCATAATAATAAGAGTAATAAGTATAGTAATTGTCGTTCTATCGATCATTTAAGCATAATATGGGTAATAATATGAGTTAGGTTGATAAAAATAAGAATAATAAGTATAGTAATTGTCGTTCTGTCGATCATATAAGCATAATATGGCGAATAATATGAGTTAGATTGATAATAATAAGAGTAATAAGTATAGTAATTGTCGTTCTATCGATCATATAAGCATAATATGGCTAATAATATGAGTTAGGTTGATAATAATAAGAGTAATAAGTATAGTAAATGTCGTGCTATCGATCATATCTGCATAATATTGTTAATAATATGAGATAGATTGATAGTAGTGAGTGTAATAAGTATAGTAATTGTCGTTCTATCGATCATATCTGCATAATATGGCTAATAATATGAGTTAGATTGATAATAATAAGAGTAATAAGTATAGTAATTGTCGTTCTATCGATCATATAAGCATAATATGGCTAATAATATGAGTTAGATTGATATTAATAAGAGTAATGGGTATAGTAATTGTAGTTCTATCGATCATATAAGCATAATATGGCTAATAATATGAGATAGATTGATAATAATAAGAGTAATAAGTATAGTAATTGTCGTTCTATCGATCATTTAAGCATAACATGGCTGGTAATATGAGTTAGATTGATAATAATAAGAGTAATAAGTATAGTAATTGTCGTTCTATCGATCATATATGCATAATATGACTAATAATATGAGTTAGATTGATAATAACAACAGTAATAAGTACATTAATTGTCGTTCTATCGATAATATAAGCATAATATGGCTAATAATATGAGTTAGGTTGATAATAATAAGAGTAATAAGTATAGTAAATGTCGTGCTATCGATCATATCTGCATAATATGGTTAATAATATGAGTTAGATTGATAATAATAATAGCAATAAGTATAGTAATTGTCGTTCTATCGATCATTTAAGCATAATATGGCTAATAATATGAGTTAAATTGATAATAATAACAGTAATAAGTACAGTAATTGTCGTTCTATCGATAATATAAGCATAATATGGCTAATAATATGAGTTAGATTGATAATAATAAGAGTAATAAGTATAGTAATTGTCGTTCTATCGATCATATAAGCATAATATGGCTAGTAATATGAGTTAGATTGATAATAATAAGAGTAATAAGTATAGTAATTGTCGTTCTATCGATCATATAAGCATAATACGGCTAATAATATGAGTTAGGTTGATAAAAATAAGAATAATAAGCATAGTAATTGTCGTTCTATCGATCATATAAGCATAATATGGCTAATAATATGAGTTAGGTTGATAATAATAAGAGTAATAAGTATAGTAAATGTCGTGCTATCGATCATATCTGCATAATATTGTTAATAATATGAGTTAGATTGATAATAGTGAGTGTAATAAGTATAGTAATTGTCGTTCTATCGATCATATCTGCATAATATGGCTAATAATATGAGTTAGATTGATAATAGTAAGTGTAATAAGTATAGTAATTGTAGTTCTATCGATCATTTAAGCATAATATGGCTTAATAATATGAGTTAGGTTGATAAAAATAAGAATAATAAGTATAGTAATTGTCGTGCTATCGATCATTTAAGCATAATATGTCTAATAATATGAGTTAGGTTGATAAAAATAAGAATAATAAGTATAGTAATTGTCGTGCTATCGATCATTTAAGCATAATATGTCTAATAATATGAGTTAGGTTGATAAAAATAAGAATAATAAGTATAGTAATTGTCGTTCTGTCGATCATATAAGCATAATATGGCTAATAATATGAGTTAGATTAATAATAATAAGAGTAATAAGTATAGTAATTGTCGTTCTATCGATCATTTAAGCATAATATGGCTAATAATATGAGTTAGGTTGATAATAATAAGTGTAATAAGTATAGTAATTGTCGTTCTATCGATCATATATGCATAGTATGACTAATAATATGAGTTAGATTGATAATAATAAGAGTAATAAGTATAGTAATTGTCGTTCTATCGATCATTTAAGCATAATATGGCTAATAATATGAGTTAGATTGATAATAGTAAGTGGAATAAGTATAGTAATTGTCGTTCTATCGATCATTTAAGCATAATATGGCTAATAATATGAGTTAGGTTGATAAAAATAAGAATAATAAGTATAGTAATTGTCGTGCTATCGATCATTTAAGCATAATATGTCTAATAATATGAGTTAGGTTGATAAAAATAAGAATAATAAGTATAGTAATTGTCGTTCTATCGATCATATAAACATAATATGGCTAATAATATGAGTTAGATTGATAATAATAAGAGTAATAAGTATAGTAATTGTCGTTCTATCGATCATTAAATCATAATATGGCTAGTAATATAAGTTAGATTGATAATAATAAGAGTAATGAGTATAGTAATTGTAGTTCTATCGATCGTATCTGCATAATATGGTTAATAATATGAGTTAGATTCATAATAATAAGAGTAATAAGTATAGTAATTGTCGTTCTATCGATCATTTAAGCATAATATGGGTAATAATATGAGTTAGGTTGATAAAAATAAGAATAATCAGTATAGTAATTGTCGTTCTGTCGATCATATAAGCATAATATGGCTAATAATATGAGTTAGATTGATAATAATAAGAGTAATAAGTATAGTAATTGTCGTTCTATCGATCATTTAAGCATAATACGGCTAATAATATGAGTTAGATTGATAATAATAAGAGTAATATGTATAGTAATTGTAGTTCTATCGATCGTATCTGCATAATACGCTTAATAATATGAGTTAGATTGATAATAACAACAGTAATAAGTACATTAATTGTCGTTCTATCGATCATTTAAGCATAATATGGCTAATAATATGAGTTAGGTTGATAATAGTAAGAGTAGTGAGTATAGTAATTGTCGTTCTATCGATCATATAAGCATAATATGGCTAATAATATGAGTTAGATTGATAATAGTAAGTGTAATAAGTATAGTAATTGTAGTTCTATCGATCATATCTGCATAATATGGTTAATAATATGAGTTAGATTCATAATAATAAGAGTAATAAGTATAGTAATTGTCGTTCTATCGATCATTTAAGCATAATATGGGTAATAATATGAGTTAGATTGATAATAATAAGAGTAATAAGTATAGTAATTGTCGTTCTATCGATCATTTAAGCATAATATGGCTAATAATATGAGTTAGATTGATAATAGTAAGTGTAATAAGTATAGTAATTGTCGTTCTATCGATCATATATGCATAATATGACTAATAATATGAGTTAGATTGATAATAACAACAGTAATAAGTACATTAATTGTCGTTCTATCGATAATATAAGCATAATATGGCTAATAATATGAGTTAGATTGATAATAGTAAGTGTAATAAGTATAGTAATTGTCGTTCTATCGATCATTTAAGCATAATATGGCTAATAATATGAGTTAGGTTGATAATAGTAAGAGTAGTGAGTATAGTAATTGTCGTTCTATCGATCATATAAGCATAATATGGCTAATAATATGAGTTAGATTGATAATAGTAAGTGTAATAAGTATAGTAATTGTAGTTCTATCGATCATATCTGCATAATATGGTTAATAATATGAGTTAGATTCATAATAATAAGAGTAGTGAGTATAGTAATTGTCGTTCTATCGATCATATAAGCATAATATGGCTAATAATATGAGATAGATTGATAATAATAAGAGTAATAAGTATAGTAATTGTCGTTCTATCGATCATTTAAGCATAACATGGCTGGTAATATGAGTTAGATTGATAATAATAAGAGTAATAAGTATAGTAATTGTCGTTCTATCGATCATATAAACATAATATGGCTAATAATATGAGTCAGATTGATAATAATAAGAGTAATAAGTATAGTAATTGTCGTTCTATCGATCATTTAATCATAATATGGCTAGTAATATAAGTTAGATTGATAATAATAAGAGTAATAAGTATAGTAATTGTCGTTCTATCGATCATATAAGCATAATATGGTTAATAATATGAGTTAGATTGATAATAATAAGTGTAATAAGTATAGTAATTGTCGTTCTATCGATCATATAAGCATAATATGGCTAATAATATGAGTAAGATTGATAATAATAATAGTAATAAGTATAGTAATTGTCGTTCTATCGATCATATAAGCATAATACGGCTAAAAATATGAGTTAGATTGATAATAATACGAGTAATGAGTATAGTAATTGTCGTTCTATCGATCATTTAAGCATAATATGGCTAATAATATGAGTTAGATTGATAATAATAAGAGTAATGAGTATAGTAATTGTAGTTCTATCGATCGTATCTGCATAATATGGTTAATAATATGAGTTAGATTCATAATAATAAGAGTAATAAGTATAGTAATTGTCGTTCTATCGATCATTTAAGCATAATATGGCTAATAATATGAGTTAGGTTGATAAAAATAAGAATAATAAGTATAGTAATTGTTGTTCTATCGATCATGTAAACATAATATGGCTAATAATATGAGTTTATGTTGATAATAATAAGAGTAATAAGTATAGTAAATGTCGTGCTATCAATCATATCTGCATAATATTGTTAATAATATGAGTTAGATTGATAATAGTGAGTGTAGTAAGTATAGTAATTGTCGTTCTATCGATCATATATGCATAATATAGCTAATAATATGAGTAAGATTGATAATAATAATAGTAATAAGTATAGTAATTGTCGTTCTATCGATCATTTAAGCATAATATGGCTAATAATATGAGTTAAATTGATAATAATAACAGTAATAAGTACAGTAATTGTCGTTCTATCGATAATATAAGCATAATATGGCTAATAATATGAGTTAGATTGATAATAATAAGAGTAATAAGTACAGTAATTGTCGTTCTATCGATCATATAAGCATAATATGGCTAGTAATATGAGTTAGATTGATAATAATAAGAGTAATAAGTATAGTAATTGTCGTTCTATCGATCATATAAGCATAATACGGCTAATAATATGAGTTAGGTTGATAAAAATAAGAATAATAAGCATAGTAATTGTCGTTCTATCGATCATATAAGCATAATATGGCTAATAATATGAGTTAGGTTGATAATAATAAGAGTAATAAGTATAGTAAATGTCGTGCTGTCGATCATATCTGCATAATATTGTTAATAATATGAGTTAGATTGATAATAGTGAGTGTAATAAGTATAGTAATTGTCGTTCTATCGATCATATCTGCATAATATGGCTAATAATATGAGTTAGATTGATAATAACAAGAGTAATAAGTATAGTAATTGTCGTTCTATCGATCATATAAGCATAATATGGCTAATAATATGAGTTAGATCGATAATGATAAGAGTAATAAGTACAGTAAATGTCGTTCTATCGATCATATAAGCATAATATGGCTAATAATATGAGTTAGATTGATAATAATAAGAGTAATGAGTATAGTAATTGTAGTTCTATCGATCATATCTGCATAATATGGTTAATAATATGAGTTAGATTCATAATAATAAGAGTAATAAGTATAGTAATTGTCGTTCTATCGATCATTTAAGCATAATATGGCTAATAATATGAGTTAGATTGATAATAGTAAGTGTAATAAGTATAGTAATTGTCGTTCTATCGATCATATATGCATAATATGACTAATAATATGAGTTAGATTGATAATAACAACAGTAATAAGTACATTAATTGTCGTTCTATCGATAATATAAGCATAATATGGCTAATAATATGAGTTAGATTGATAATAGTAAGTGTAATAAGTATAGTAATTGTCGTTCTATCGATCATTTAAGCATAATATGGCTAATAATATGAGTTAGGTTGATAATAGTAAGAGTAGTGAGTATAGTAATTGTCGTTCTATCGATCATATAAGCATAATATGGCTAATAATATGAGTTAGATTGATAATAGTAAGTGTAATAAGTATAGTAATTGTAGTTCTATCGATCATATCTGCATAATATGGTTAATAATATGAGTTAGATTCATAATAATAAGAGTAATAAGTATAGTAATTGTCGTTCTATCGATCATTTAAGCATAATATGGGTAATAATATGAGTTAGATTGATAATAATAAGAGTAATAAGTATAGTAATTGTCGTTCTATCGATCATTTAAGCATAATATGGCTAATAATATGAGTTAGATTGATAATAGTAAGTGTAATAAGTATAGTAATTGTCGTTCTATCGATCATATATGCATAATATGACTAATAATATGAGTTAGATTGATAATAACAACAGTAATAAGTACATTAATTGTCGTTCTATCGATAATATAAGCATAATATGGCTAATAATATGAGTTAGGTTGATAATAATAAGAGTAATAAGTATAGTAAATGTCGTGCTATCGATCATATCTGCATGATATGGTTAATAATATGAGTTAGATTGATAATAGTAAGTGTAATAAGTATAGTAATTGTCGTTCTATCGATCATATATGCATAATATGGCTAATAATATGAGTTAGATTGATAATAATAACAGTAATAAGTACAGTAATGGTCGTTCTATCGATAATATAAGCATAATATGGCTACTAATATGAGTTAGATCAATAATGATAAGCGTAATAAGTACAGTAATTGTCGTTCTGTCGATCATATATGCATAATATGTCTAATAATATGAGTTAGATTGATAATAATAAGAGTAGTGAGTATAGTAATTGTCGTTCTATCGATCATATAAGCATAATATGGCTAATAATATGAGTTAGATTGATAATAATAACAGTAATAGGTACAGTAATTGTCGTTCTATCGATAATATAAGCATAATATGGCTAATAATATGAGTTAGATCGATAATGATAAGAGTAATAAGTACAGTAATTGTCGTTCTATCGATCATATATGCATAATATGGCTAATAATATGAGTTAGATTGATAATAGTAAGTGTAATAAGTATACTAATTGTCGTTCTATCGATCACATATGCATAATATGGCTAATAATATGAGTTAGATTGATAATAATAACAGTAATAAGTACAGTAATTGTCGTTCTATCGATAATATAAGCATAATATGGCTAATAATATGAGTTAGATCGATAATAATAAGAGTAGTGAGTATAGTAATTGTCGTTCTATCGATCATATAAGCATAATATGGCTAATAATATGAGATAGATTGATAATAATAAGAGTAATAAGTATAGTAATTGTCGTTCTATCGATCATTTAAGCATAACATGGCTGGTAATATGAGTTAGATTGATAATAATAAGAGTAATAAGTATAGTAATTGTCGTTCTATCGATCATATAAACATAATATGGCTAATAATATGAGTCAGATTGATAATAATAAGAGTAATAAGTATAGTAATTGTCGTTCTATCGATCATTTAATCATAATATGGCTAGTAATATAAGTTAGATTGATAATAATAAGAGTAATAAGTATAGTAATTGTCGTTCTATCGATCATATAAGCATAATATGGTTAATAATATGAGTTAGATTGATAATAATAAGTGTAATAAGTATAGTAATTGTCGTTCTATCGATCATATAAGCATAATATGGCTAATAATATGAGTAAGATTGATAATAATAATAGTAATAAGTATAGTAATTGTCGTTCTATCGATCATATAAGCATAATACGGCTAAAAATATGAGTTAGATTGATAATAATACGAGTAATGAGTATAGTAATTGTCGTTCTATCGATCATTTAAGCATAATATGGCTAATAATATGAGTTAGATTGATAATAATAAGAGTAATGAGTATAGTAATTGTAGTTCTATCGATCGTATCTGCATAATATGGTTAATAATATGAGTTAGATTCATAATAATAAGAGTAATAAGTATAGTAATTGTCGTTCTATCGATCATTTAAGCATAATATGGCTAATAATATGAGTTAGGTTGATAAAAATAAGAATAATAAGTATAGTAATTGTTGTTCTATCGATCATGTAAACATAATATGGCTAATAATATGAGTTTATGTTGATAATAATAAGAGTAATAAGTATAGTAAATGTCGTGCTATCAATCATATCTGCATAATATTGTTAATAATATGAGTTAGATTGATAATAGTGAGTGTAGTAAGTATAGTAATTGTCGTTCTATCGATCATATATGCATAATATAGCTAATAATATGAGTAAGATTGATAATAATAATAGTAATAAGTATAGTAATTGTCGTTCTATCGATCATTTAAGCATAATATGGCTAATAATATGAGTTAAATTGATAATAATAACAGTAATAAGTACAGTAATTGTCGTTCTATCGATAATATAAGCATAATATGGCTAATAATATGAGTTAGATTGATAATAATAAGAGTAATAAGTACAGTAATTGTCGTTCTATCGATCATATAAGCATAATATGGCTAGTAATATGAGTTAGATTGATAATAATAAGAGTAATAAGTATAGTAATTGTCGTTCTATCGATCATATAAGCATAATACGGCTAATAATATGAGTTAGGTTGATAAAAATAAGAATAATAAGCATAGTAATTGTCGTTCTATCGATCATATAAGCATAATATGGCTAATAATATGAGTTAGGTTGATAATAATAAGAGTAATAAGTATAGTAAATGTCGTGCTGTCGATCATATCTGCATAATATTGTTAATAATATGAGTTAGATTGATAATAGTGAGTGTAATAAGTATAGTAATTGTCGTTCTATCGATCATATCTGCATAATATGGCTAATAATATGAGTTAGATTGATAATAACAAGAGTAATAAGTATAGTAATTGTCGTCCTATCGATCATATAAGCATAATATGGCTAATAATATGAGTTAGATCGATAATGATAAGAGTAATAAGTACAGTAAATGTCGTTCTATCGATCATATAAGCATAATATGGCTAATAATATGAGTTAGATTGATAATAATAAGAGTAATGAGTATAGTAATTGTAGTTCTATCGATCATATCTGCATAATATGGTTAATAATATGAGTTAGATTCATAATAATAAGAGTAATAAGTATAGTAATTGTCGTTCTATCGATCATTTAAGCATAATATGGGTAATAATATGAGTTAGGTTGATAAAAATAAGAATAATAAGTATAGTAATTGTCGTTCTGTCGATCATATAAGCATAATATGGCGAATAATATGAGTTAGATTGATAATAATAAGAGTAATAAGTATAGTAATTGTCGTTCTATCGATCATATAAGCATAATATGGCTAATAATATGAGTTAGGTTGATAATAATAAGAGTAATAAGTATAGTAAATGTCGTGCTATCGATCATATCTGCATAATATTGTTAATAATATGAGATAGATTGATAATAGTGAGTGTAATAAGTATAGTAATTGTCGTTCTATCGATCATATCTGCATAATATGGCTAATAATATGAGTTAGATTGATAATAATAAGAGTAATAAGTATAGTAATTGTCGTTCTATCGATCATATAAGCATAATATGGCTAATAATATGAGTTAGATTGATATTAATAAGAGTAATGGGTATAGTAATTGTAGTTCTATCGATCATATAAGCATAATATGGCTAATAATATGAGATAGATTGATAATAATAAGAGTAATAAGTATAGTAATTGTCGTTCTATCGATCATTTAAGCATAACATGGCTGGTAATATGAGTTAGATTGATAATAATAAGAGTAATAAGTATAGTAATTGTCGTTCTATCGATCATATATGCATAATATGACTAATAATATGAGTTAGATTGATAATAACAACAGTAATAAGTACATTAATTGTCGTTCTATCGATAATATAAGCATAATATGGCTAATAATATGAGTTAGGTTGATAATAATAAGAGTAATAAGTATAGTAAATGTCGTGCTATCGATCATATCTGCATAATATGGTTAATAATATGAGTTAGATTGATAATAATAATAGCAATAAGTATAGTAATTGTCGTTCTATCGATCATTTAAGCATAATATGGCTAATAATATGAGTTAAATTGATAATAATAACAGTAATAAGTACAGTAATTGTCGTTCTATCGATAATATAAGCATAATATGGCTAATAATATGAGTTAGATCGAAAATGATAAGAGTAATAAGTACAGTAATTGTCGTTCTATCGATCATATAAGCATAATATGGCTAATAATATGAGTAAGATTTATAATAATAATAGTAATATGTATAGTAATTGTCGTTCTATCGATCATTTAAGCATAATATGGCTAATAATATGAGTTAGATTGATAATAATAACAGTAATAAGTACAGTAATTGTCGTTCTATCGATAATATAAGCATAATATGGCTAATAATATGAGTTAGATCGATAATGGTAAGAGTAATAAGTACAGTAATTGTCGTTCTATCGATCATATATGCATAATATGGCTAATAATATGAGTTAGATTGATAATAGTAAGTGTAATAAGTATAGTAATTGTCGTTCTATCGATCATATATGAATAATATGGCTAATAATATGAGTTAGATTGATAATAATAACAGTAATAAGTACAGTAATTGTCGTTCTATCGATAATATAAGCATAATATGGCTAGTAATATGAGTTAGATTGATAATAATAAGAGTAATAAGTATAGTAATTGTCGTTCTATCGATCATTTAAGCATAATATGGCTAATAATATGAGTTAGATTCATAATAATAAGAGTAATAAGTATAGTAATTGTCGTTCTATCGATCATATAAGCATAATATGGCTAATAATATGAGTTAGATCGATAATGATAAGAGTAGTAAGTACAGTAATTGTCGTTCTATCGATCATATAAGCATAATATGGCTAATAATATGAGTTAGATTGATAATAATAAGAGTAATGGGTATAGTAATTGTAGTTCTATCGATCATATCTGCATAATATGATTAATAATATGAGTTAGATTCATAGTAATAAGAGTAATAAGTATAGTAATAGTCCTTCTATCGATCATTTAAGCATAATATGGCTAATAATATGAGTTAGGTTGATAAAAATAAGAATAATAAGTATAGCAATTGTCGTTCTGTCGATCATATAAGCATAATATGGCTAATAATATGAGTTAGATCGATAATGATAAGAGTAGTAAGTACAGTAATTGTCGTTCTATCGATCATATAAGCATAATATG
The DNA here is from genome assembly GCF_050947335.1 of Megachile rotundata. NCBI lineage: Eukaryota > Metazoa > Arthropoda > Insecta > Hymenoptera > Megachilidae > Megachile > Megachile rotundata. The sequence goes on along the minus strand of NW_027474132.1, from coordinate 23,357 downwards.
GCTAATAATATGAGTTAGATTGATAATAATAAGAGTAATAAGTATAGTACTTGCCGTTCTGTCGATCATATAAGCATAATATGGCTAATAATATGAGTTAGATTGATAATAATAAGAGTAGTAAGTATAGTAATTGTCGTTCTATCGATCATATAAGCATAATATGGCTAATAATATGAGTTAGATTGATAATAATAAGAGTAATAAGTATAGTAATTGTCGTTCTATCGATCATTTAAGCATAATATGGCTAGTAATATGAGTTAGATTGATAATAATAAGAGTAATAAGTATAGTAATTGTCGTTCTATCGATCATATAAGCATAATATTTCTAATAATATGAGTTAGATCGATAATGATAAGAGTAGTAAGTACAGTAATTGTCGTTCTATCGATCATATAAGCATAATATGGCTAATAATATGAGTTAGATTGATAATAATAAGAGTAATGGGTATAGTAATTGTAGTTCTATCGATCATATCTGCATAATATGGTTAATAATATGAGTTAGATTCATAATAATAAGAGTAATAAGTATAGTAATTGTCGTGCTATCGATCATTTAAGCATAATATGTCTAATAATATGAGTTAGGTTGATAAAAATAAGAATAATAAGTATAGTAATTGTCGTTCTGTCGATCATATAAGCATAATATGGCTAATAATATGAGTTAGATTAATAATAATAAGAGTAATAAGTATAGTAATTGTCGTTCTATCGATCATTTAAGCATAATATGGCTAATAATATGAGTTAGGTTGATAATAATAAGAGTAATAAGTATAGTAAATGTCGTGCTATCGATCATATCTGCATAATATTGTTAATAATATGAGTTAGATTGATAATGGTGAGTGTAATAAGTATAGTAATTGTCGTTCTATCGATCATATCTGCATAATATGGCTGATAATATAAGTTAGATTGATAATAATAAGAGTAATAAGTATAGTAAAATGTCGTTCTATCGATCATATAAGCATAATAAGGCTAATAATATGAGTTAGATCGATAATGATAAGAGTAATAAGTACAGTAATTGTCGTTCTATCGATTATATAAGCATAATATGGCTAATAATATGAGTTAGATTGATAATAATAAGAGTAATGAGTATAGTAATTGTAGTTCTATCGATCATATCTGCATAATATGGTTAATACTATGAGTTAGATTCATAATAATAAGAGTAATAAGTATAGTAATTGTCGTTCTATCGATCATTTAAGCATAATATGGCTAATAATATGAGTTAGATTGATAATAATAAGAGTAATAAGTATAGTAATTGTCGTTCTATCGATCATATAAGCATAATATGGCTAATAATATGAGTTAGATCGATAATGATAAGAGTAGTAAGTACAGTAATTGTCGTTCTATCGATCATATAAGCATAATATGGCTAATAATATGAGTTAGATTGATAATAATAAGAGTAATAAGTATAGTACTTGCCGTTCTATCGATCATATAAGCATAATATGGCTAATAATATGAGTTAGATTGATAATAGTATGAGTAATAGGTATAGTAATTGTCGTTCTATCGATCATATAAGCATAATATGGCTAATAATATGAGTTAGATTGATAATAGTAAGTGTAATAAGTACAGTAATTGTCGTTCTGTCGATCATATAAGCATAATATGGCTAATAATATGAGTTAGATTGATAATAATAAGAGTAGTGAGTATAGTAATTGTCGTTCTATCGATCATATAAGCATAATATGGCTAATAATATGAGTTAGATCGATAATGATAAGAGTAATAAGTACAGTAATTGTCGTTCTATCGATTATATAAGCATAATATGGCTAATAATATGAGTTAGATTGATAATAATAAGAGTAATGAGTATAGTAATTGTAGTTCTATCGATCATATCTGCATAATATGGTTAATACTATGAGTTAGATTCATAATAATAAGAGTAATAAGTATAGTAATTGTCGTTCTATCGATCATTTAAGCATAATATGGCTAATAATATGAGTTAGATTGATAATAATAAGAGTAATAAGTATAGTAATTGTCGTTCTATCGATCATATAAGCATAATATGGCTAATAATATGAGTTAGATCGATAATGATAAGAGTAGTAAGTACAGTAATTGTCGTTCTATCGATCATATAAGCATAATATGGCTAATAATATGAGTTAGATTGATAATAATAAGAGTAATAAGTATAGTACTTGCCGTTCTATCGATCATATAAGCATAATATGGCTAATAATAT
>NW_027474132.1:0-21004 GCF_050947335.1 Megachile rotundata | reverse complement strand
ATCGATAGAACGACAATTACTATACATATTAGTCTTATTATTATCAATCTAACTCATATTATTAGCCATATTATGCTTATATGATGGATAGAACGACAATTACTATACTTATTACTCTTATCATTATCAATCGATCTCATATTATTAGCCATACTATGCATATATGATCGACAGAACGACAATTACTATACTTATTACACTCACTATTATCAATCTAACTCATATTATTAGCCATATTATGCTTATATGATCGATAGAACGACAATTACTATACTTTTTACTCTTATTAATATCAATCTAACTCATATTATTAGCCATATTATGCTTATATGATCGGTAGAACAATAATTACTATACTTATTACTCTTATTATTATCAATCTAACTCATATTATTAGCCATATTATGCTTATATTATCCGTAGAACGACAATTACTATACTTATTACTCATATTATTATCAGACTGACTCATATTATTAGCCATACTATGCTTATATGATCGATAGGACGACAATTACTATGCTCACTACTCTTATTATTATCAATCTAACTCATATTATTAGCCATATTATGCTTATGTGATCGATAGAACGACAATTACTATACTTATTACTCTTATTATTATCAATCTAACTCATATTATTAGCCATGTAATGCTTATATGATCGAAAGAACGAAAATTACTATACTCACTACTCTTATTATTATCAATCTAACTATATATTATTAGCTATATTATGCTTATGTGATCGATAGAACGACAATTACTATACTTATCACTCTTATTATTATCAATCTAACTCATATTATTAGCCACATTATGCTTGTATGATCGGTAGAACGATAATTACAGTACTTATTACTCTTATTATTATCAATCTAACTCATATTATTAGCCATATTATGCTATGCAATCGATAGAACGACAATTACTATACTTATTACTCTTATTATTATCGATCTAAATCATATCATTAGCCATATTATGTTTATATGATCGACAGAACGACAATTACTATACTTATTACACTCACTATTATCAATCTAACTCATATTATTAACCTTATTATGCAGATATGATCGATAGAACTATAATTACTATACTTATTACTCTTATTATTATCAATCTCACTCATATTATTAGCCATATTATGCTTATATGATCGGTAGAACGATAATTCCTATACTTATTACTCTTATTATTATCAATCTAACTCATATTATTAGCCACATTATGCTTGTATGATCGGTAGAACGATAATTACAGTACTTATTACTCTTATTATTATCAATCTAACTCATATTATTAGCCATATTATGCTTATATGATCGATAGAAAGACAATTACTATACTTGTTACTCTTATTATTATCAATCTATCTCATATTATTGGCCATATTATGTGGATATGATCGATAGGACGACAATTACTATACTTATTACTCTTATTATTATCAAACTAACTCATATTATTAACCATATTATGCAGATATGATCGATAGAACGACAATTACTATACTTATTACTCTTACTATTATCAATCTAACTCATATTATTAGCCATATTATGCTTATATTATCGATAGAACGACAATTACTATACTTGTTACTCTTATTATTATCAATCTAACTCATATTATTAGCCATATTATGCTTATATGATCGATAGAACGACAATTACTATACTTATTACTCTTATTATTATCAATCTAACTCATATTATTGGCCATATTATGCTTATATTATCAAAAGAAGGACAATTACTATACTTGTTACGCTTATTATTATCAATCTAACTCATATTATTAGCCATATTATGCTTATATTATTTATAAAAGGACAATTACTATAGTTGTTACTCTTATTATTATCAATCAAACTCATATTATTGGCCATACTATGTGGATATGATCGATAGGACGACAATTACTATACTTATTACTCTTATTATTATCAATCTAACTCATATTATTGGCCATATTATGTGGATATGATCGATAGGACGACAATTACCATACTTATTACTCTTATTATTATCAATCTAACTCATATTATTGGCCATATTATGCGGATATGATCGATTGAACGACAATTACTATACTTATTACTCTTATTATTATCAATCTAACTCATATTATTGGCCATATTATGTGGATATGATCGATAGGACGACAATTACTATACTCATTACTCTTATTATTATCAGTCTAACTCATATTATTAACCATATTATGCTTATATTATCGATAGAACGGCAATTGCTATACTTGTTACTCTTATTATTATCAATCTAACTCATATTATTAGCCATATTATGCTTATATGATCGATAGAACGACAATTACTATACTTGTTACTCTTATTATTATCAATCTAACTCATATTATTAGCCATATTATGCTTATATGATCGATAGAACGACAATTACTATACTTATTACTCTTATTATTATCAATCTAACTCATATTATTAGCCATATTATGCTTATATGATGGATAGAACGACAATTACTATACTTATTACTCTTATCATTATCAATCGATCTCATATTATTAGCCATACTATGCATATATGATCGACAGAACGACAATTACTATACTTATTACACTCACTATTATCAATCTAACTCATATTATTAGCCATATTATGCTTATATGATCGATAGAACGACAATTACTATACTTTTTACTCTTATTAATATCAATCTAACTCATATTATTAGCCATATTATGCTTATATGATCGGTAGAACGATAATTCCTATACTTATTACTCTTATTATTATCAATCTAACTCATATTATTAGCAACATTATGCTTGTATGATCGGTAGAACGATAATTACAGTACTTATTACTCTTATTATTATCAATCTAACTCATATTATTAGCCATATTATGCTTATATGATCGACAGAACGACAACTACTATACTTATTACACTCACTGTTATCAATCTAACTCATATTATTAACCATATTATGCAAATATGATCGATAGAACGACAATTTCTATACTTATTACTCTTATTATTATCAACCTAACACATATTATTAGCCATATTATGATTATATGATCGATAGAACGACAATTACTATACTCATTACTCTTATTATTATCAATCTAACTCATATTATTAGCCATTTTATGCTTATATGATCGATAGAACGACAATTACTATACTTATTACTCTTATTATTACCAATCTAACTCATATTATTAGCCATATTATGCTTATATGATCGACAGAACGACAATTACTATACTTATTGCACTCACTATTATTAATCTAACTCATATTATTAGCAATACTATGCTTATATGATCGATAGAACGACAATTACTATACTTATTACTCTTATTATTATCAATCTAACTCATATTATTAGCCATACTATGCTTATATGATCGATAGAACGACAATTACTATACCTATTAGTCTTGTTATTATCAATCTAACTCATATTATTAACTAAATTATGCTTATATGAGCAATAGAACTACAATTACTATACTAATTACACTCACTATTATCAATCTAACTCATATTATTAACCATATTATGCTTATATGAGCAATAGAACTCCAATTACTATACTTATTACACTCACTATTATCAATCTAACTCATATTATTCGCCATATTATGCTTATATGATCGGTGGAACGATAATTACTATACTTATTACACTTATTATTATCAATCTAACTCATATTATTAGCCATATTATGCTTATGTGATCGATAGAACGACAATTACTATACTCATTACTCTTATTATTATCAATCTAACTCATATTATTAGCCATTTTATGCTTATATGATCGATAGAACGACAATTACTATACTTATTACTCTTATTATTACCAATCTAACTCATATTATTAGCCATATTATGCTTATATGATCGACAGAACGACAATTACTATACTTATTGCACTCACTATTATTAATCTAACTCATATTATTAGCAATACTATGCTTATATGATCGATAGAACGACAATTACTATACTTATTACTCTTATTATTATCAATCTAACTCATATTATTAGCCATACTATGCTTATATGATCGATAGAACGACAATTACTATACCTATTAGTCTTGTTATTATCAATCTAACTCATATTATTAACTAAATTATGCTTATATGAGCAATAGAACTACAATTACTATACTAATTACACTCACTATTATCAATCTAACTCATATTATTAACCATATTATGCTTATATGAGCAATAGAACTCCAATTACTATACTTATTACACTCACTATTATCAATCTAACTCATATTATTCGCCATATTATGCTTATATGATCGGTGGAACGATAATTACTATACTTATTACACTTATTATTATCAATCTAACTCATATTATTAGCCATATTATGCTTATGTGATCGATAGAACGACAATTACTATACTTATTACTCTTATTATTATCAATCTAACTCATATTATTAGCCATGTAATGCTTATATGATCGAAAGAACGACAGTAACTATACTCACTACTCTTATTGTTATCAATCTAACTATATATTATTAGCTATATTATGCTTATGTGATCGATAGAACGACATTTACTATACTTATTAGTCTTGTTATTATCAATCTAACTCATATTATTAGCCATATTATGTTTATATGATCGATAGAACGGCAATTACAATACTTATTACACTCACTGTTATCAATCTAACTCATATTATTAACCATATTATGCAAATATGATCGATAGAACGACAATTTCTATACTTATTACTCTTATTATTATCAACCTAACTCATATTATTAGCCATATTATGCTTATATGATCGATAGACCCCAATTACTATACTTATTACTCTTATTATTATCAATCTAACTCATATTATTAGCCATACTATGCTTATATGATCGATAGAACGACAATTACTATACATATTAGTCTTATTATTATCAATCTAACTCATATTATTAGCCATATTATGCTTATATGATGGATAGAACGACAATTACTATACTTATTACTCTTATCATTATCAATCGATCTCATATTATTAGCCATACTATGCATATATGATCGACAGAACGACAATTACTATACTTATTACACTCACTATTATCAATCTAACTCATATTATTAGCCATATTATGCTTATATGATCGATAGAACGACAATTACTATACTTTTTACTCTTATTAATATCAATCTAACTCATATTATTAGCCATATTATGCTTATATGATCGGTAGAACAATAATTACTATACTTATTACTCTTATTATTATCAATCTAACTCATATTATTAGCCATATTATGCTTATATTATCCGTAGAACGACAATTACTATACTTATTACTCATATTATTATCAAACTGACTCATATTATTAGCCATACTATGCTTATATGATCGATAGGACGACAATTACTATGCTCACTACTCTTATTATTATCAATCTAACTCATATTATTAGCCATATTATGCTTATGTGATCGATAGAACGACAATTACTATACTTATTACTCTTATTATTATCAATCTAACTCATATTATTAGCCATGTAATGCTTATATGATCGAAAGAACGAAAATTACTATACTCACTACTCTTATTATTATCAATCTAACTATATATTATTAGCTATATTATGCTTATGTGATCGATAGAACGACAATTACTATACTTATCACTCTTATTATTATCAATCTAACTCATATTATTAGCCACATTATGCTTGTATGATCGGTAGAACGATAATTACAGTACTTATTACTCTTATTATTATCAATCTAACTCATATTATTAGCCATATTATGCTATGCAATCGATAGAACGACAATTACTATACTTATTACTCTTATTATTATCGATCTAAATCATATCATTAGCCATATTATGTTTATATGATCGACAGAACGACAATTACTATACTTATTACACTCACTATTATCAATCTAACTCATATTATTAACCTTATTATGCAGATATGATCGATAGAACTATAATTACTATACTTATTACTCTTATTATTATCAATCTCACTCATATTATTAGCCATATTATGCTTATATGATCGGTAGAACGATAATTCCTATACTTATTACTCTTATTATTATCAATCTAACTCATATTATTAGCCACATTATGCTTGTATGATCGGTAGAACGATAATTACAGTACTTATTACTCTTATTATTATCAATCTAACTCATATTATTAGCCATATTATGCTTATATGATCGACAGAACGACAACTACTATACTTATTACACTCACTGTTATCAATCTAACTCATATTATTAACCATATTATGCAAATATGATCGATAGAACGACAATTTCTATACTTATTACTCTTATTATTATCAACCTAACACATATTATTAGCCATATTATGATTATATGATCGATAGAACGACAATTACTATACTCATTACTCTTATTATTATCAATCTAACTCATATTATTAGCCATTTTATGCTTATATGATCGATAGAACGACAATTACTATACTTATTACTCTTATTATTACCAATCTAACTCATATTATTAGCCATATTATGCTTATATGATCGACAGAACGACAATTACTATACTTATTGCACTCACTATTATTAATCTAACTCATATTATTAGCAATACTATGCTTATATGATCGATAGAACGACAATTACTATACTTATTACTCTTATTATTATCAATCTAACTCATATTATTAGCCATACTATGCTTATATGATCGATAGAACGACAATTACTATACCTATTAGTCTTGTTATTATCAATCTAACTCATATTATTAACTAAATTATGCTTATATGAGCAATAGAACTACAATTACTATACTAATTACACTCACTATTATCAATCTAACTCATATTATTAACCATATTATGCTTATATGAGCAATAGAACTCCAATTACTATACTTATTACACTCACTATTATCAATCTAACTCATATTATTCGCCATATTATGCTTATATGATCGGTAGAACGATAATTACTATACTTATTACACTTATTATTATCAATCTAACTCCTATTATTAGCCATATTATGCTTATGTGATCGATAGAACGACAATTACTATACTTATTACTCTTATTATTATCAATCTAACTCATATTATTAGCCATGTAATGCTTATATGATCGAAAGAACGACAATAACTATACTCACTACTCTTATTGTTATCAATCTAACTATATATTATTAGCTATATTATGCTTATGTGATCGATAGAACGACATTTACTATACTTATTAGTCTTGTTATTATCAATCTAACTCATATTATTAGCCATATTATGTTTATATGATCGATAGAACGGCAATTACAATACTTATTACACTCACTGTTATCAATCTAACTCATATTATTAACCATATTATGCAAATATGATCGATAGAACGACAATTTCTATACGTATTACTCTTATTATTATCAACCTAACTCATATTATTAGCCATATTATGCTTATATGATCGATAGACCCCAATTACTATACTTATTACTCTTATTATTATCAATCTAACTCATATTATTAGCCATACTATGCTTATATGATCGATAGAACGACAATTACTATACATATTAGTCTTATTATTATCAATCTAACTCATATTATTAGCCATAGTATGCTTATATGATGGATAGAACGACAATTACTATACTTATTACTCTAATCATTATCAATCGATCTCATATTATTAGCCATACTATGCATATATGATCGACAGAACGACAATTACTATACTTATTACACTCACTATTATCAATCTAACTCATATTATTAGCCATATTATGCTTATATGATCGATAGAACGACAATTACTATACTTTTTACTCTTATTAATATCAATCTAACTCATATTATTAGCCATATTATGCTTATATGATCGGTAGAACGATAATTACTATACTTATTACTCTTATTATTATTAATCTAACTCATATTATTAGCCATATTATGCTTATATTATCCGTAGAACGACAATTACTATACTTATTACTCATATTATTATCAAACTGACTCATATTATTAGCCATACTATGCTTATATGATCGATAGGATGACAATTACTATGCTCACTACTCTTATTATTATCAATCTAACTCATATTATTAGCCATATTATGCTTATGTGATCGATAGAACAACAATTACTATACTTATTACTCTTATTATTATCAATCTAACTCATATTATTAGCCATGTAATGCTTATATGATCGAAAGAACGAAAATTACTATACTCACTACTCTTATTATTATCAATCTAACTATATATTATTAGCTATATTATGCTTATGTGATCGATAGAACGACAATTACTATACTTATCACTCTTATTATTATCAATCTAACTCATATTATTAGCCACATTATGCTTGTATGATCGGTAGAACGATAATTACAGTACTTATTACTCTTATTATTATCAATCTAACTCATATTATTAGCCATATTATGCTATGCAATCGATAGAACGACAATTACTATACTTATTACTCTTATTATTATCGATCTAAATCATATCATTAGCCATATTATGTTTATATGATCGACAGAACGACAATTACTATACTTATTACACTCACTATTATCAATCTAACTCATATTATTAACCTTATTATGCAGATATGATCGATAGAACTATAATTACTATACTTATTACTCTTATTATTATCAATCTCACTCATATTGTTAACCATATTATGCTTATATGATCGACAGAACGACAATTACTATACTTATAACACTCACTATTATCAATCTAACTCATATTATTAGCCATATTATGCTTATATGATCGATAGAATGACAATTACTATACTTTTTACTCATATTATTATCAAACTGACTCATATTATTAGCCATACTATGCTTATATGATCGATAGAACGCCAATTACTATACTCATTAGTCTTATTATTATCAATCTAACTAATATTATTAGCCATATTATGCTTATATGATCGATAGAACGACAATTACTATACTTTTTACTGTTATTAATATCAATCTAACTCATATTATTAGCCATATTATGCGTATATGATCGTTAGAACGATAATTACTATATTTATTACTCTTATTATTATCAATCTAACTCATATTATTTGCCACATTATTCTTGTATGATCGGTAGAACGATAATTACAGTACTTATTACTCTTACTATTATCAATCTAACTCATATTATTAACCATATTATGCTTATATGAGCAATAGAACTACAATTACTATACTTATTACACTCACTATTATCAATCTAACTCATATTAATAGCCATATTATGTTTATATGATCGATAGAACGACAATTACAATACTTATTACACTCACTATTATCAATCTAACTCATATTATTAGCCATATTATGCTTATATGATCGATAGAACGACAATTACTATACTTTTTACTCTTATTAATATCAATCTAACTCATATTATTAGCCATATTATGCTTATATTATCGATGGAACGACAATTACTATACTTATTACTCTTATTATTATCAATCTAACTCATACTATTGGCCATATTATGCTTATATTATCGAAAGAAGGACAATTACTATACTTGTTACGCTTATTATTATCAATCTAACTCATATTATTAGCCATATTATGCTTATATTATTGATAGAAGGACAATTACTATAGTTGTTACTCTTATTATTATCAATCTAACTCATATTATTAGCCATATTATGCTTATATGATCGATAGAACGACAATTACTATACTTATTACTCTTATTATTATCAATCTAACTCATATTATTAGCCATATTATGCTTATATGATCGACAGAACGACAATTACTATACTTATTACACTCACTATTATCAATCTAACTCATATTATTAGCAATACTATGCTTATATGATCGATAGAACGACAATTACTATACTTATTACTCTTATTATTGTCAATCTAACTCATATTATTAGCCATACTATGCTTATATGATCGATAGAACGACAATTACTATACCTATTAGTCTTGTTATTATCAATCTAACTCATATTATTAACTAAATTATGCTTATATGAGCAATAGAACTACAATTACTATACTTATTACACTCACTATTATCAATCTAACTCATATTATTAACCATATTATGCTTATATGAGCAATAGAACTCCAATTACTATACTTATTACACTCACTATTATCAATCTAACTCATATTATTCGCCATATTATGCTTATATGATCGGTAGAACGATAATTACTATACTTATTACTCTTATTATTATCAATCTAACTCATATTATTACCCATATTATGCAAATATGATCGATAGAACGACAATTTCTATACTTATTACTCTTATTATTATCAACCTAACACATATTATTAGCCATATTATGATTATATGATCGATAGAACGACAATTACTATACTCATTATTCTTATTATTATCAATCTAACTCATATTATTAGCCATTTTATGCTTATATGATCGATAGAACGACAATTACTATACTTATTACTCTTATTATTATCAATCTAACTCATATTATTAGCCATATTATGCTTATATGATCGACAGAACGACAATTACTATACTTATTACACTCACTATTATCAATCTAACTCATATTATTAGCAATACTGTGCTTATATGATCGATAGAACGACAATTACTATACTTATTACTCTTATTATTATCAATCTAACTCATATTATTAGCCATACTATGCTTATATGATCGATAGAACGACAATTACTATACCTATTAGTCTTGTTATTATCAATCTAACTCATATTATTAACTAAATTATGCTTATATGAGCAATAGAACTACAATTACTATACTTATTACACTCACTATTATCAATCTAACTCATATTATTAACCATATTATGCTTATATGAGCAATAGAACTCCAATTACTATACTTATTACACTCACGATTATCAATCTAACTCATATTATTCGCCATATTATGCTTATATGATCGGTAGAACGATAATTACTATACTTATTACTCTTATTATTATCAATCTAACTCATATTATTAGCCATATTATGCTTATATTATCGATAGAACGACAATTACTATACTTATTACTCTTATTATTATCAATCTAACTCATATTATTAGCCATGTAATGCTTATATGATCGAAAGAACGACAATTACTATACTCACTACTCTTATTGTTATCAATCTAACTATATATTATTAGCTATATTATGCTTATGTGATCGATAGAACGACAATTACTATACTTATTACTCTTATTATTATCAATCGAACTCATATTATTAGCCACACTATGCTTATATGATCGATAGAACGACAATTACTATACTTATTAGTCTTGTTATTATCAATCTAACTCATATTATTAACCATATTATGCAAATATGATCGATAGAACGACAATTTCTATACTTATTACTCTTATTATTATCAACCTAACTCATATTATTAGCCATATTATGCTTATATGATCGATAGACCCCAATTATTATACTTATTACTCTTATTATTATCAATCTAACTCATATTATTAGCCATACTATGCTTATATGATCGATAGAACGACAATTACTATACTTATTAGTCTTATTATTATCAATCTAACTCATATTATTAGCCATATTATGTTTATATGATCGATAGAACGACAATTACTATACTTATTACTCTTATCATTATCAATCGATCTCATATTATTAGCCATACTATGCATATATGATCGACAGAACGACAATTACTATACTTATTACACTCACTATTATCAATCTAACTCATATTATTAGCCATATTATGCTTATATGATCGGTAGAACGATAATTACTATACTTATTACTCTTATTATTATCAATCTAACTCATATTATTAGCCATATTATGCTTATATTATCGATAGAACGACAATTACTATACTTGTTACTCTTATTATTATCAATCTAACTCATATTATTAGCCATATTATGCTTATATGATCGATAGAACGACAATTACTATACTTATTACTCTTATTATTATCAATCTAACTCATATTATTAGCCATATTATGCTTATATGATGGATAGAACGACAATTACTATACTTATTACTCTTATCATTATCAATCGATCTCATATTATTAGCCATACTATGCATATATGATCGACAGAACGACAATTACTATACTTATTACACTCACTATTATCAATCTAACTCATATTATTAGCCATATTATGCTTATATGATCGATAGAACGACAATTACTATACTTTTTACTCTTATTAATATCAATCTAACTCATATTATTAGCCATATTATGCTTATATGATCGGTAGAACGATAATTCCTATACTTATTACTCTTATTATTATCAATCTAACTCATATTATTAGCCACATTATGCTTGTATGATCGGTAGAACGATAATTACAGTACTTATTACTCTTATTATTATCAATCTAACTCATATTATTAGCCATATTATGCTTATATGATCGACAGAACGACAACTACTATACTTATTACACTCACTGTTATCAATCTAACTCATATTATTAACCATATTATGCAAATATGATCGATAGAACGACAATTTCTATACTTATTACTCTTATTATTATCAACCTAACACATATTATTAGACATATTATGATTATATGATCGATAGAACGACAATTACTATACTCATTACTCTTATTATTATCAATCTAACTCATATTATTAGCCATTTTATGCTTATATGATCGATAGAACGACAATTACTATACTTATTACTCTTATTATTATCAATCTAACTCATATTATTCGCCATATTATGCTTATATGATCGGTAGAACGATAATTACTATACTTATTACACTTATTATTATCAATCTAACTCATATTATTAGCCATATTATGCTTATGTGATCGATAGAACGACAATTACTATACTTATTACTCTTATTATTATCAATCTAACTCATATTATTAGCCATGTAATGCTTATATGATCGAAAGAACGACAATTACTATACTCACTACTCTTATTGTTATCAATCTAACTATATATTATTAGCTATATTATGCTTATGTGATCGATAGAACGACATTTACTATACTTATTAGTCTTATTATTATCAATCTCACTCATATTGTTAACCATATTATGCTTATATGATCGACAGAACGACAATTACTATACTTATAACACTCACTATTATCAATCTAACTCATATTATTAGCCATATTATGCTTATATGATCGATAGAATGACAATTACTATACTTTTTACTCATATTATTATCAAACTGACTCATATTATTAGCCATACTATGCTTATATGATCGATAGAACGCCAATTACTATACTCATTAGTCTTATTATTATCAATCTAACTAATATTATTAGCCATATTATGCTTATATGATCGATAGAACGACAATTACTATACTTTTTACTGTTATTAATATCAATCTAACTCATATTATTAGCCATATTATGCGTATATGATCGTTAGAACGATAATTACTATATTTATTACTCTTATTATTATCAATCTAACTCATATTATTTGCCACATTATTCTTGTATGATCGGTAGAACGATAATTACAGTACTTATTACTCTTACTATTATCAATCTAACTCATATTATTAACCATATTATGCTTATATGAGCAATAGAACTACAATTACTATACTTATTACACTCACTATTATCAATCTAACTCATATTATTAGCCATATTATGCTTATATGATCGATAGAATGACAATTACTATACTTTTTACTCATATTATTATCAAACTGACTCATATTATTAGCCATACTATGCTTATATGATCGATAGAACGCCAATTACTATACTCATTAGTCTTATTATTATCAATCTAACTAATATTATTAGCCATATTATGCTTATATGATCGATAGAACGACAATTACTATACTTTTTACTGTTATTAATATCAATCTAACTCATATTATTAGCCATATTATGCGTATATGATCGTTAGAACGATAATTACTATATTTATTACTCTTATTATTATCAATCTAACTCATATTATTTGCCACATTATTCTTGTATGATCGGTAGAACGATAATTACAGTACTTATTACTCTTACTATTATCAATCTAACTCATATTATTAACCATATTATGCTTATATGAGCAATAGAACTACAATTACTATACTTATTACACTCACTATTATCAATCTAACTCATATTAATAGCCATATTATGTTTATATGATCGATAGAACGACAATTACAATACTTATTACACTCACTATTATCAATCTAACTCATATTATTAGCCATATTATGCTTATATGATCGATAGAACGACAATTACTATACTTTTTACTCTTATTAATATCAATCTAACTCATATTATTAGCCATATTATGCTTATATTATCGATGGAACGACAATTACTATACTTATTACTCTTATTATTATCAATCTAACTCATACTATTGGCCATATTATGCTTATATTATCGAAAGAAGGACAATTACTATACTTGTTACGCTTATTATTATCAATCTAACTCATATTATTAGCCATATTATGCTTATATTATTGATAGAAGGACAATTACTATAGTTGTTACTCTTATTATTATCAATCTAACTCATATTATTAGCCATATTATGCTTATATGATCGATAGAACGACAATTACTATACTTATTACTCTTATTATTATCAATCTAACTCATATTATTAGCCATATTATGCTTATATGATCGACAGAACGACAATTACTATACTTATTACACTCACTATTATCAATCTAACTCATATTATTAGCAATACTATGCTTATATGATCGATAGAACGACAATTACTATACTTATTACTCTTATTATTGTCAATCTAACTCATATTATTAGCCATACTATGCTTATATGATCGATAGAACGACAATTACTATACCTATTAGTCTTGTTATTATCAATCTAACTCATATTATTAACTAAATTATGCTTATATGAGCAATAGAACTACAATTACTATACTTATTACACTCACTATTATCAATCTAACTCATATTATTAACCATATTATGCTTATATGAGCAATAGAACTCCAATTACTATACTTATTACACTCACTATTATCAATCTAACTCATATTATTCGCCATATTATGCTTATATGATCGGTAGAACGATAATTACTATACTTATTACTCTTATTATTATCAATCTAACTCATATTATTACCCATATTATGCAAATATGATCGATAGAACGACAATTTCTATACTTATTACTCTTATTATTATCAACCTAACACATATTATTAGCCATATTATGATTATATGATCGATAGAACGACAATTACTATACTCATTATTCTTATTATTATCAATCTAACTCATAATATTAGCCATTTTATGCTTATATGATCGATAGAACGACAATTACTATACTTATTACTCTTATTATTATCAATCTAACTCATATTATTAGCCATATTATGCTTATATGATCGACAGAACGACAATTACTATACTTATTACACTCACTATTATCAATCTAACTCATATTATTAGCAATACTGTGCTTATATGATCGATAGAACGACAATTACTATACTTATTACTCTTATTATTATCAATCTAACTCATATTATTAGCCATACTATGCTTATATGATCGATAGAACGACAATTACTATACCTATTAGTCTTGTTATTATCAATCTAACTCATATTATTAACTAAATTATGCTTATATGAGCAATAGAACTACAATTACTATACTTATTACACTCACTATTATCAATCTAACTCATATTATTAACCATATTATGCTTATATGAGCAATAGAACTCCAATTACTATACTTATTACACTCACGATTATCAATCTAACTCATATTATTCGCCATATTATGCTTATATGATCGGTAGAACGATAATTACTATACTTATTACTCTTATTATTATCAATCTAACTCATATTATTAGCCATATTATGCTTATATTATCGATAGAACGACAATTACTATACTTATTACTCTTATTATTATCAATCTAACTCATATTATTAGCCATGTAATGCTTATATGATCGAAAGAACGACAATTACTATACTCACTACTCTTATTGTTATCAATCTAACTATATATTATTAGCTATATTATGCTTATGTGATCGATAGAACGACAATTACTATACTTATTACTCTTATTATTATCAATCGAACTCATATTATTAGCCACACTATGCTTATATGATCGATAGAACGACAATTACTATACTTATTAGTCTTGTTATTATCAATCTAACTCATATTATTAACCATATTATGCAAATATGATCGATAGAACGACAATTTCTATACTTATTACTCTTATTATTATCAACCTAACTCATATTATTAGCCATATTATGCTTATATGATCGATAGACCCCAATTATTATACTTATTACTCTTATTATTATCAATCTAACTCATATTATTAGCCATACTATGCTTATATGATCGATAGAACGACAATTACTATACTTATTAGTCTTATTATTATCAATCTAACTCATATTATTAGCCATATTATGTTTATATGATCGATAGAACGACAATTACTATACTTATTACTCTTATCATTATCAATCGATCTCATATTATTAGCCATACTATGCATATATGATCGACAGAACGACAATTACTATACTTATTACACTCACTATTATCAATCTAACTCATATTATTAGCCATATTATGCTTATATGATCGGTAGAACGATAATTACTATACTTATTACTCTTATTATTATCAATCTAACTCATATTATTAGCCATATTATGCTTATATTATCGATAGAACGACAATTACTATACTTGTTACTCTTATTATTATCAATCTAACTCATATTATTAGCCATATTATGCTTATATGATCGATAGAACGACAATTACTATACTTATTACTCTTATTATTATCAATCTAACTCATATTATTAGCCATATTATGCTTATATGATGGATAGAACGACAATTACTATACTTATTACTCTTATCATTATCAATCGATCTCATATTATTAGCCATACTATGCATATATGATCGACAGAACGACAATTACTATACTTATTACACTCACTATTATCAATCTAACTCATATTATTAGCCATATTATGCTTATATGATCGATAGAACGACAATTACTATACTTTTTACTCTTATTAATATCAATCTAACTCATATTATTAGCCATATTATGCTTATATGATCGGTAGAACGATAATTCCTATACTTATTACTCTTATTATTATCAATCTAACTCATATTATTAGCCACATTATGCTTGTATGATCGGTAGAACGATAATTACAGTACTTATTACTCTTATTATTATCAATCTAACTCATATTATTAGCCATATTATGCTTATATGATCGACAGAACGACAACTACTATACTTATTACACTCACTGTTATCAATCTAACTCATATTATTAACCATATTATGCAAATATGATCGATAGAACGACAATTTCTATACTTATTACTCTTATTATTATCAACCTAACACATATTATTAGACATATTATGATTATATGATCGATAGAACGACAATTACTATACTCATTACTCTTATTATTATCAATCTAACTCATATTATTAGCCATTTTATGCTTATATGATCGATAGAACGACAATTACTATACTTATTACTCTTATTATTATCAATCTAACTCATATTATTCGCCATATTATGCTTATATGATCGGTAGAACGATAATTACTATACTTATTACACTTATTATTATCAATCTAACTCATATTATTAGCCATATTATGCTTATGTGATCGATAGAACGACAATTACTATACTTATTACTCTTATTATTATCAATCTAACTCATATTATTAGCCATGTAATGCTTATATGATCGAAAGAACGACAATTACTATACTCACTACTCTTATTGTTATCAATCTAACTATATATTATTAGCTATATTATGCTTATGTGATCGATAGAACGACATTTACTATACTTATTAGTCTTATTATTATCAATCTCACTCATATTGTTAACCATATTATGCTTATATGATCGACAGAACGACAATTACTATACTTATAACACTCACTATTATCAATCTAACTCATATTATTAGCCATATTATGCTTATATGATCGATAGAATGACAATTACTATACTTTTTACTCATATTATTATCAAACTGACTCATATTATTAGCCATACTATGCTTATATGATCGATAGAACGCCAATTACTATACTCATTAGTCTTATTATTATCAATCTAACTAATATTATTAGCCATATTATGCTTATATGATCGATAGAACGACAATTACTATACTTTTTACTGTTATTAATATCAATCTAACTCATATTATTAGCCATATTATGCGTATATGATCGTTAGAACGATAATTACTATATTTATTACTCTTATTATTATCAATCTAACTCATATTATTTGCCACATTATTCTTGTATGATCGGTAGAACGATAATTACAGTACTTATTACTCTTACTATTATCAATCTAACTCATATTATTAAC
Source organism: Megachile rotundata (assembly GCF_050947335.1). NCBI lineage: Eukaryota > Metazoa > Arthropoda > Insecta > Hymenoptera > Megachilidae > Megachile > Megachile rotundata. The sequence goes on along the minus strand of NW_027474132.1, from coordinate 2,510 downwards.
CATATTATGCTTATATGAGCAATAGAACTACAATTACTATACTTATTACACTCACTATTATCAATCTAACTCATATTATTAGCCATATTATGTTTATATGATCGATAGAACGACAATTACAATACTTATTACACTCACTATTATCAATCTAACTCATATTATTAGCCATATTATGCTTATATGATCGATAGAACGACAATTACTATACTTTTTACTCTTATTAATATCAATCTAACTCATATTATTAGCCATATTATGCTTATATGATCGGTAGAACGATAATTACTATACTTATTACTCTTATTATTATCAATCTAACTCATATTATTAGCCATATTATGCTTATATTATCCGTAGAACGACAATTACTATACTTATTACTCATATTATTATCAAACTGACTCATATTATTAGCCATACTATGCTTATATGATCGATAGGACGACAATTACTATGCTCACTACTCTTATTATTATCAATCTAACTCATATTATTAGCCATATTATGCTTATGTGATCGATAGAACGACAATTACTATACTTATTACTCTTATTATTATCAATCTAACTCATATTATTAGCCATGTAATGCTTATATGATCGAAAGAACGAAAATTACTATACTCACTACTCTTATTATTATCAATCTAACTATATATTATTAGCTATATTATGCTTATGTGATCGATAGAACGACAATTACTATACTTATCACTCTTATTATTATCAATCTAACTCATATTATTAGCCACATTATGCTTGTATGATCGGTAGAACGATAATTACAGTACCTATTACTCTTATTATTATCAATCTAACTCATATTATTAGCCATATTATGCTATGCAATCGATAGAACGACAATTACTATACTTATTACTCTTATTATTATCGATCTAAATCATATCATTAGCCATATTATGTTTATATGATCGACAGAACGACAATTACTATACTTATTACACTCACTATTATCAATCTAACTCATATTATTAACCTTATTATGCAGATATGATCGATAGAACTATAATTACTATACTTATTACTCTTATTATTATCAATCTCACTCATATTATTAACCATATTATGCTTATATGATCGACAGAACGACAATTACTATACTTATAACACTCACTATTATCAATCTAACTCATATTATTAGCCATATTATGCTTATATGATCGATAGAATGACAATTACTATACTTTTTACTCATATTATTATCAAACTGAATCATATTATTAGCCATACTATGCTTATATGATCGATAGAACGCCAATTACTATACTCATTAGTCTTATTATTATCAATCTAACTAATATTATTAGCCATATTATGCTTATATGATCGATAGAACGACAATTACTATACTTTTTACTGTTATTAATATCAATCTAACTCATATTATTAGCCATATTATGCTTATATGATCGTTAGAACGATAATTACTATATTTATTACTCTTATTATTATCAATCTAACTCATATTATTAGCCACATTATTCTTGTATGATCGGTAGAACGATAATTACAGTACTTATTACTCTTACTATTATCAATCTAACTCATATTATTAACCATATTATGCTTATATGAGCAATAGAACTACAATTACTATACTTATTACACTCACTATTATCAATCTAACTCATATTATTAGCCATATTATGTTTATATGATCGATAGAACGACAATTACAATACTTATTACACTCACTATTATCAATCTAACTCATATTATTAGCAATACTATGCTTATATGATCGATAGAACGACAATTACTATACTTATTACTCTTATTATTATCAATCTAACTCATATTATTAGCCATACTATGCTTATATGATCGATACAACGACAATTACTATACCTATTAGTCTTGTTATTATCAATCTAACTCATATTATTAACTAAATTATGCTTATATGAGCAATAGAACTACAATTACTATACTTATTACACTCACTGTTATCAATCTAACTCATATTATTACCCATATTATGCAAATATGATCGATAGAACGACAATTTCTATACTTATTACTCTTATTATTATCAACCTAACACATATTATTAGCCATATTATGATTATATGATCGATAGAACGACAATTACTATACTCATTACTCTTATTATTATCAATCTAACTCATATTATTAGCCATATTATGCTTATATGATCGATAGAACGACAATTACTATACTTATTACTCTTATATTATCAATCTAACTCATATTATTAGCCATATTATGCTTATATGATCGACAGAACGACAATTACTATACTTATTACACTCACTATTATCAATCTAACTCATATTATTAGCAATACTATGCTTATATGATCGATAGAACGACAATTACTATACTTATTACTCTTATTATTATCAATCTAACTCATATTATTAGCCATACTATGCTTATATGATCGATAGAACGACAATTACTATACCTATTAGTCTTGTTATTATCAATCTAACTCATATTATTAACTAAATTATGCTTATATGAGCA